>NC_050182.1:1151956-1166956 GCF_008315115.2 Sander lucioperca | reverse complement strand
ATTTTGGGGATTTCAGTCTTTTAGGGGGCTTTCACACCGTAAAGTCCGAACCAAGGTCCGGACCAAGGTTTATGTTTTTGTAACATTGTCTACATTTGATCCGGTAAGTCTTGTTTTCACACTGCAGTTATGCAAGCGCACTAAAGATCTATACGTGACAAAACTACGTCCTGCCGTCATCAAATGCGTCTCCAGATACTTCTAATTGATTGGTCTGTAGACGGGCTTCCCCGTCCTCTCATCTCTCTGTGTCGGGAGTTTTTTCAGCGGCTCTTTTTGTTTTGTTGTGATGTTGAGAAGCAAGACACGGGAACTTTCTTTCTGGAGCATTTATTGAGAGACAAACGGAAACCTACACTGTACATTTACTACCACTTAACAAGTCGACTGCTGATTTATATTCTGCTCTGATAGCCGACAGCTGTCTGCACACACTCTCTCACGTAGGCTACAAAGTAAGCACTGAGAGTTCCTTAAAAAGGAGCTTCCCCGGTCTTATAACACCAAGACAGCCTGCCAGAGTTTCCTGTATTTGGTCAGAAAGTCCGAACCGTCCAAAAAATGCTTTCACACTATAAATGAACCGGACCGAGACCACCTCATTTGGTCGGACCAAATTTCGGCCGCTTGGTCAGGACCGTGGTCCGGGGGAGGTTTCACACCTGTAATTTTGGTTCGGCTCAAACTGAAAAGTCCGAAAGTCCGGACCAAATGAGGTAGGTGTGAAAGCCCCCTTAATCTTCATTGGTATTGTATTTGTTTTTGCTTGTTTTGGATTCTACTGTATTTTAATATATGTCTTTTGTGTGAAGCACTTTGTGACTCTGTAAAAGGTTATATAGGGCTGCAGCTATCGATTATTTTAGTAATCGAGTATTCTACTGATTATTCCATCGATTAATCGAGTAATCGGATAAGAAATACTTAGTAAGAAATACTTAGTGAACAGCTGTAGTAAATATGTATTATTGCTGTTTACTAAAAAAAAAGGAAACCTGTCTTTTGTATATATACTTTTGTATATCCTTTTGTAGAAAAAGCAACATTTTTTATTGCCAAATTCCAAGACCCTTAAAAAAAAGTACATTTTTGGTGGCCCAAATGTTAATAATTTTCACCCCCTTCCCCTTCTTGCCTCTGGCTCTTTGCACTGGATATGCAAAGAGCTGTTCACTAACCAGAGGGTAAATGTGACGGTACAAAGCTTACAGCAGGGCTATTCAACTACACTGTTCTGGGGGACACATTTTAAGAAGGCTAATATACTGAGTGAGGAGAAAGAATAAAGAATGCAGACATCACCGGCATGATGACGTCATTCACGTGCGTATTAAGTGGCCATGCCGGGGGGAGGAGCCGTTTGTCTCCGGCAGCAGCTAAGTTTCCAAAGATTAGTAGCAAACTAATAAACAGTTAGACTACAAACCGACAGCTCTCGTTTTAGCTAGTTGTGTAAAACATGGCTATTAGCAGAGTAGCATGCTGTAGGCTAGTTGTGTAAAACATGGCTATTAGCAGAGTAGCATGCTGTAGGCTAGTTGTGTAAAACATGGCTATTAGCAGAGTAGCATGCTGTAGGCTAGTTGTGTAAAACATGGCTATTAGCAGAGTAGCATGCTGTAGGCTAGTTGTGTAAAACATGGCTATTAGCAGAGTAGCATGCTGTAGGCTAGTTGTGTAAAACATGGCTATTAGCAGAGTAGCATGCTGTAGGCTAGTTGTGTAAAACAGCGCGGTGGACGAGAGCAGCAGACGGTAGTTAGCTACCTTGTGTTGGGTTCGCTCCGTGGAATGGATGAGTAGACTGGATGTTTTCTACAGAGATGATGTAGCAGCATGTTTGCAGCTTAAAATAATCCCAAACTTTCTGTTGTTTTCTCTCACATGTCTCTTCTCTTAGACCCTCGCTATTTTCGTCTTCCTTCATTTGTAATCTGTGCCGTCAGTCTTGCGTCCACAGAAGCGTCACCCTGTTGTGCGCTAGTAATAATTCTCCGTGCGGAAACACAGTGAGCCGTACAACCTTAATTACATTGATTTAACGAAGCTTCGAGGCAAAGAATTTTTGTAATCAAATTATTCAAGTTATTTGAGGAATCGTTTCAGCCCTAGTGCTATATCAAATAAAATTATTATTATTATTATTATTATTATTATTATTATTATTATTATTATTATTAAAGCTACTAATGTTACCATGGCAACTACCAGCAGTGGGCGGAGTCTCCACGCTGCCTCCTGTTTATGTCCAGTATACCAGAATATTGATGACATATGAGGTTTGGGCGTGTTTGTTTAAACTGAGATTAGTTCTTCTACTGGATATTCTTGTGTGTAGGGTGATCCCTTTTGGTTCCAAACTCCACTTTAAAGTGGCCATATTCTGCTCATTTTCAGGTTCATAATTGTATTTAGAGGTTGTACCAGAATAGGCTTACATGGTTTAATTTTCTAAAACCACCATATTTTTGTTGTTCTGCACATTGCTGCAGCTCCTCTTTTCACCCTGTGTTCAGGTCTCTGTTTTAGCTACAGAGTGAGACCTCTCACTGCTGTAACATCTTTGTTGGCAGTCACACATGCTCAGTAGCTAGTTAAGACCACATGCTCAGTAGCTAGGTAAGATCACATGCTCAGTAGCTAGGTAAGATCACATGCTCAGTAGCTAGGTAAGATCACATGCTCAGTAGCTAGGTAAGATCACATGCTCAGTAGCTAGGTAAGGACTACATGAGCTAGCTAGCTGTTTCTCCAACTTCAGTAGTACAAGGCAGGATTAGCCGGGAGACTTCTTCTAAACGAGGGCGCACTTCCAACTTTGTGTGGAATACCTGTAGAACAGGGACATGGAAGTAGTTCTATACAATTTATTTTGTAGATTAGGGTGAATTTGTGTGTGTTGTAGCAGTGTTTTGCCATTGAGAACGAGCTAGCATGCTAACGGTTAGCCACCTAGCCCCCTCGTCTCGGCTAGTGACGTAGAAAGCCGTGCAGATTTTGACCAGCTCACCCAGAGACTGAAGGCAGGACACATTCAGAAACCGTATCTCACTCTAAACAGCATGGATGTTATTTTTCAAAGTTTGTATGCGTGTGGAAGCACCAGAGACACAAAATAACACCCCAAATCCCAGAAAAAGTGTTTTTTTTCATAATATGGGCACTTTTAAACCAAATGTGTGTAGATGTAGCCTGACACGCGTGCTGTATGGGAACATTGGGACGGTTGTGGTGTTGGCTGGTACCTGGCAGAACTCTGTGACGATGCAGAAGGCGTCTCGCTCCAGGAAGCTGTGGTAGAAGGCGAGGATGGCCGGGTGGTGCAGCTGGGACAGCAGCTGGGCTTCCTGTGTCGCTCGCACCGTCTCGTCGGGGCGGAGGTCGCCCAGAGGAATCTGTTTCAACACCTTCCTGGAAGAGACGGAGGTCAGACAACCAGGCAGGAAGTGGACACAGCGAGAGCATCCAGTCAATTTACCAAAACACACACCCTGATATTGTATATGTCTCCTCTGCAACACCATAATGCAACCTAGAGTGTTTTTGTGAATGTACTCAAGTCAAACTTTCATTAAAAGCATAATTAGGATGGAAACGCCACTCTTAAGATTGACCGTATTTTCGTTTTTTGGTCAAATGGCCTTTTGAATGGGAGTGCTAGGGGCACTACTATGCTAGCCTCAAAATAGCTATTTTTAAAACACTAAGAAGGCTCGACACAACATGAGACTTTGCTCCAAGTATCACCAGGAGCTCTACACCTTAACGAAAGCATTGACAACATTGGTTGTGTTCACAGAGTTTACTAAAAAGAAAGGTTTTGAGCTCACTTTAGCTGTTGTTGTTTCCGGTCGCTACCACCTCACCGTAGGGCTGAACGATTAATTGCATTTGCGATAATATCACGATATGTTAAAACGTGATTTCCTAATCGCAAAGGCTGCGATTTGGTCACATGACTCGCGAGAGCAAATCATTCTGCACTCCGCAGAGAAAGCATCAACTAGCACGCTAACGCTACGCCGTACCTGGAGCTGATTTCTGTCATTCAAACAACTCTGAGTTGTAGTTTAAAACTTTTACAGCCATTTTAATAAAATGAAGGGTTTTATTCTGGTTCGAGTCCATACGTGCAGTTAATGGATACAGGAACGCAGAACTCAAGGCTCGGTTGGCAACTAGCTCTGATTAGCTGTTAGCTCCGGTTAGCGGTTAGCTCCGTTATAAGATATGAGTGGAGGAGCTGCCACTGAGAGGGGTAACAACCAGACTCTGATAAATGACGTTCGGGGAGCTTTCACAGCAGCGTGGCCGCGGTGTTTCAACGGTTTTATTAGTACAGTTAATCCCACGGCAAGAACACCAGCAACTAGCTAACGTAACGATAGCCTCTCTGAACAAGTACACACGGCAGCACGCAACTTCACGAGGGGGAGGGGCTGGAGGCAGCTCCTCTCTGTGCACTGTAAAAAATTACACTGTTGTGTGTGTGTGTGTGTGTGTGTGTGTGTGTGTGTGTGTGTGTGTGTGTGTGTATACTATATTTTTACTTTTTTAACTGTCTAGTGTGTAATTGTGTGTGTTCATACTATAAAATGATTTATTGTTTGTCTTTGTTGAATAATACAGAAGACAAAGAGCTTAAAAAAAAAATCGAATCGCAATCGCAATATTTGGGAAAAAAATCGCAATTAGATTATTTTCAAAAATTGTTCAGCCCTACCTCACCGGTCAAAAATTTGGTCATTTTCCGAATGAACGGACTCCATAGGAGGAAATTCTTATACGAGGCTCCTTTTTCAACTACGAGGTCAATATTGTTTTTCACTGACGACAAAACAACAAATTATACGTGCATTTAGTTAGTTGTATGTACTTGCGCTTACTACTTGTAAGTACGTGTATGTGTGTACGTTTATGTATGTATGTGTGTGTCTGTGTCTGTGTATGTATGTATGTATGTATGTCTGTGTGTGTGTGTGTGTTTGTGTGTGTGTGTGTGTGTGTGTGTGTGTGTGTGTGTCTGATAGCTTTGTGCTACATTTACATGTATGAAAAGTGCTATGTAGTGTACTGTAAAGTCTGATTGATTGTTAAAAGTTTCTGGGTCCTCCTCACATCCAGACTGGTGTTTTAGTGCGATGCTAAAAGAAGAATAGTGGAGCTATGAAACCTCCGTCCTCTCCAGCTGCTCCTGAGGGAGTCCATCAGCTGCTCTGTCTCTTCTCTGCTTCTGTAAATTGGAGAGCAGGTCAGCAGGTGAAATGGAGGATCTGGTTCATTAGCACGGCGCTGCTTTCAGCCCTGAGCTTCTGAGCACTAGAGCCAAACTCTGGATGTTTCCTGCTGAATTATGACCCATTTACAGCCTTCAAATAATCAGAGGGGAAAGAAGCATTCAGATCCTTTACTTAAGTAGGATTGATGATATCAAAATCAGACAAAGTAATTTGCACCGATATAATTACAGCTTTGCACACACAGTGACCATTACCGACAAAACCATTGTTCAAAATGAAGTATGCATCAAACTGAAAATAGGTTACTGCCATTTTTATTCCCCATAAGTGTACAATTAACCAGCCCATTTACACCTTAGGTAAGGTAGGTGTACTAATACAACACAGTAAAAATACTCAAACGGTTTCTTTGAGGTTAGCTAACAGTTCTTGGCGGCTACAGCTTTAAAGGCTATAATCGGCCGTTGGACAGCCCGGTCTCACGGCAGGTTGTGTAAATGTCATGTTATTTTTAATCTATTGATACGTGTTCACGGGGACGTTTTTCTCGTTTTTTACGTGGTGGCCAGCACAAAAATGTGAAGTAATGTATTTAAATGGGAAGCATATTTCGTGGCCACAGCACGAAAATGGTAGGGAGTAGTATGAAGAGCCGAAAATCAGCGTAGGGAGGTTGGTCGGGGAGGTGGATGGGTCAAACATCACAGGACTTTCACCCGGGTGAGCGGGGTTCGCGTCCCGCGTGTGGCGTTTAGTTTCCCGTAGTCTTACTAATCACAACCGTCCGGTTATTGTCGCGCGTCCCCAGCGGCCGTCTCCCGGCGTGTGAGGCGTCCTTTCCCTGTAGGGTTTTTCCTAAACCCAACCTCCGCCATCCCGTTATTGTCGCGCGTCCCCCGCGGCTGCCCCGCAGGCGCCTCACGGCCGCCTCCCAGCGTATGGGGCTTCCTTTTTGGCCGTCTCCCGGTAAAAAAACGTGCCCATGAACATGTAAAAATAACGTGACATTTACACGTAAAAAAACGAGAAAAACGTGCCTGTGAACACGTATCAATAGATTAAAAATTAACGTGACATTTACACAAACTGCCGTGAGACTGGGTTGCGTTGGACAGTCTGGCGAGGTCGGTGACTCGAGTCTGTCCGGTGTGTATCGTGCCGTCGTCAGTCGGAGGAGCCGTCGGCCTTCATTTTGGCCGATTTGACTTGTTGAATCGGAGGACGGGCAGTCGGACTCAATGACCAATCTGATTGGTGGAGTGCTAACCTGGAAACGGGGAGCGGGATGAGCGTGACTAACGGCTCTCAAAATCTGACGAAAATCTTTTAAACTGACCTTTGTTGATCTGAAATGAAGACAGATTCAGCAGCTGCACGGCCTATTTCTCTCTTCAAATGTTTTCAGAAACACATTTCAGTGAACTATTTTCGTAAAATACCAGATTTTATTACGAACGGAGAAGCCAGAACCACGTTTGTCCAATCAGCTGCACGGTTTTAATTTTTTGGGCGACAATACAGATTAGCGCCGCCTGCTGTTATGGAGACGTATTACGTCTCGCGCAGAACGTACGCTCAAGTCGGCGTCTCTTCGGTGTGTTCTGAGGAACTTTTTGGACCTCAGGGAGACTGATCAGTCCGACTGACTTTTCTGCCGAAGGTCGGCCGTCGGGTTGGTGTGTCAGAGCCTTCAGTTAGTTGTTGTTAGTTAAACTGAATGAACAGCTAACCCACCTTTGAATTAGTTTAGCTAACAGTTCAGTTTAGCAGCTTATAATAAAGGTTTTATAGTTGTATGCTAGAGCTGGGCGATATATCGATATTATATCGATATCGTGATATGAGAGTAGATATCTTCTTAGATTTTGGATATCGTAATATGGCATAAGTTTAGTCTTTTCCTGGTTTTAAAGGCTGCATTACAGTAAAGTGATGTCATTTGACTGTTGTAGCTGTTATTATTATTTGCCTTTACCCACTTAGTCATTATATCCACATTACTGGTGATTATTTATCAAAAATCTCATTGTATAAATATTTTGTGAAAGCACCAATAGTCAACGCTACAATATCGTTGCGGTATCGTTGGGGTATTTGATAAAAAATATTGTGATATTTGATTTTCTCCATATCGCCCAGCCCTATTGTATGCTTTATGTCCATTTGGTTTTTTGCAGAGTTTAACAGAAATCTGATATTTGACTGCCGTGAGCTGCCATGTGTACTCTGCAGCAGGTGTTTGGTGATTAAAGTTTCTGGGAGAAACCAAGTGGTGCAACAGGGAGGGTTGTTTGGTGCACTTTCAGCGCATCGTTTACGTCTCTTTGTAGCTGTTTAATAACTTGAGGTCATTTAGGTTTTTGGCTGTTTTTCAGAATGCTTCAGAAAGATTTTGAGAGACTCTATTCGCGGTCATCCCGCTCCCCGTTTCCAGGTTAACACTCCACCAATCAGATGGGTCATTTGAGTGACAGTGCCCGCCCCGCTGATTCAACATGTCAAATCGGCCAAAATGAAGGCTGACGGCCCCTCGGACGGACGACGGCACGGAACACATCGAACAGACTCGAGTCACCGACCTCGCCAGACTGTCCAATGGCCGATTATCAGGTTGGTGTGTCAGCGCCTTAATTTACCAGCTAGCCCCGCTGGTGGCCAGAAGTATGGAGCTAACTGTACGTACCCACAGCTACCGACTTGAGCTGCAAAGAAGCTCTGGCCGCCCGGTCAAGGACGCTTGTCAAAAAGTCCGGGGAAGCTGTTTGAGGCTTTGGCCGCTCTGACGTAGCAGCATTCTATGTTCATCATGGAAAAAGATCAAGCAGCCACTGCACAGCCAATACACTGACACTAGAAACCTTTTATAAATGACATATATAATGACAGAATGTGTATTGGTTGTTGGTCTCAGCGGTGTCTGTTAGCAGTTAGCTCGCTCGTTAGCCGCTGAACCGCAGCAGCGTGCAGGCAGAGCGAGCAGCCGCCAGCTGTTGATCCGTGCAGGACTTCACCGTGAGCGGACTGTTTAGAGACCATGTGACCGGCAGGTAACGTTAACTGGTCCCTATACGCAAATATCATAAATGATAGGGAACCCAGCAACGGCCATGATGAGCTTCTCCTCCTTTTTCTCTGAACTAATGTTTTGGTAGGAACCAAAGTTTACATCGTATGTTTCTCTGGAATCAGCCAGCGTGAAGGACGTCTATATTCTGATTGGTTGCCGCTGAACCGCGTCATAGCTCATTACCATAAAGTTGACCTACTTTCAACTTTCTGATTGACGCGCTGGTCGCTCAAAACGCCCAAAACGTGACGCTGACAAATTTTCCGCTCCTTGCAGCTGAGAGAAGCAGCTTCCATTGAAAATGAATGACTTCCTGTATCTTTAGAAGATCAAGTCGGCGGCGGTGTGGAGTACGTCACCCGGATCGTTACTCTGATTGGTTGAAGGACTATCCAATTGCGTACACTGCCCTACAAAGGCAAAAGACCTTAACTCGCTAGAGTGTGAAACTGAGAAAAATGACTTTAAAGTTTCTGTTTTGTCCAGACAAAAGTATTATAGGTAGGACTCCCAAAATTTGACAACTAGTTGCTATAATGAAGAAATGTTTGTATGCAAAAAAATCTTGAGCTCAAAATTGACCTTTGACCCTTGTTTGGCAGTTACTGTACTCTGCCTTTGTATCATGTTCCAAAAACAAGGAGTCGTGCAAAGGCAAAAGGCAATAACTGACATATAATCAATATTTGCTTGCTGTTCACCATACTTACATCCATTATAAGAACAACTAACCAAGGTCTAGTCATCATGGTATTAGTTTTAAATGATATAGAAGACCTTTGGTTGTTCCTATTTAGTGCTATAATGATCAGGATAGTGCAGCAACACTAACAGTTAAACAGTATGACAGATAAGTTACTTTGCAGTACAGTATACAATATGAATAAATACAATAAATATTTTCTCAATAAAGATAATTTAATTATAATTGAATACAAAGGTATATTTATTGTTTAACGATAAATATATTATGTTAAAACACTTTTGCAAGGCACTGTATCCGTGTCATATTCTCATTAGGGGCTGAGCCCCCCTAAAGGTCTGGTCCTAGAACCGCCCCTGGTTAAGGGTTAAGGGCCACCAAACTGCTCAAGATGCACAGTCAACAAACTCGACTTGGATTACTACTTTTTAACTCTGAGATAACATTGACAGAGTTGACCGACCATTTAGGTTAGCCTACTTTGTACGGACGTTAGTGATAACTAGCTGCTATAATGGATTTGTGTACGATCTGACATGAACACCTGCAAGAAGGAAATACAAACACGTATGGATTGTTGTGGATACAGCAGCTGACGTGCATTGCTGTGGATTATATCTTCCATGGATTATATCGGATTGCATGGAAAGGTAGGATGCCTGTGTATTTAATAATTGGTTTTCGGCGTCTGATGTGAGGCTCCGCCAAGTGAGGAGGTGTGTCAGCATCACCGTTAGCGCTACGTGACACAGATTAAATTTAGCTAGCTCCGGGCTGTCACTGACGTTGACAGATCTGAACCATCGCCACTTTATTTCAAAGATGTGTCATTTGTATGTTACGTGGTTTGGTGACAATTAAAAGCGGCAAACTTTGACAGTATGACAAAGCCAGAGTACAGTAACATCACGGCGGCACAGTAACATCTCTCTTGATGCCTGGCTAAACAAAGTCAGAACACCATAACTCAACTTCAGCGTGCCGGAACAAAGGCAAAGAGCCGTAACGGCTGTTACGGCGTTCTGCTGTGGTTTCTCGTATCGTTTTGGATGTTACGGTTGTCATAGACCTTTATTTTCTCGTTAAAACAATCAAATTGACTCACGATATTTATTCACATGATAAAGGAGGTCTCAAATAACCCAAAAATGACATTAACTCATTTTTGACCAAACATGATGTTACGGCGTTTTGCCTTTGTAGGGCAGTACAGTCATTTGAACTATGCCCTCTGATCACGCCTCTTGTTCAGTAGAAAATACAGAGCAGACTTCCCAGACTAATGTTCAATCTTAAAAGATTGAGCTTGGTCTGGTGATAGCCAGACTAATGAGTACCTTTCCTACAGTAAAGAATCCGAGTATACAATTCTTCCACCTCTGAGACATTTTCTTTGGACGTAAACTTCAGTCTGCAGAAGCTGCGGCACAAAGTGAACGTCTGAGAGAAATGAATCGTGGGAGAAAGCTATTTGCAGGTCTCTCAGCGGGCGGACGCTGTGCTTTTCACAGCCACAGCGGGATGCGTCTGCCTCGCCTGCTTTAACGTTGCAGGAGAAAGTCACATATCTGACTAATTACATATCTGATTACTAACTTGTTTTGTATTTTTTAGCAGTTTCTACTTTCAGTACAAATGTTGTTGCGAAGTGCTGACGCTGACATTCCAAGTATTATATTTTTCTAATATCCAGTGAAAGAAACTGGTTACAACAGGCTCTCCCCCAGGCTGATAAGGTCTGCTAGCTCATCCTCTCCCTTTGAGCAGGCTAATAAGCAAGTGATTCTTTACTTTCTTTGTTCTTTCTTCCACACCTTTGTGCTGTGATGTACTGAACCTTTCTTGCAAGAAAGAAACCTCTTAAAAGACGTTGTCTATGTGCAGTGTTGGGAGTTAAGTGTTACAAAAGTAACGCAATTACAGTAATGTATTCCTTTTTGCTGCTACGTCCCGCTACGCTCCGCTACGCTCCGCTACGTCCCGCTGCGTCCCGCTGCGTCCCGCTACATCCCGCTACTCCCTGCTACGCCCTGCTACGTCCTGCTACGCCCTGCTACGTCCTGCTACGTCCTGCTACATCCTGCTACGCCCTGCTACATCCCGCTACATCCCGCTACGCCCCGCTCCGTCCCGCTACGCCCCGCTCCGTCCCGCTACTCCCTGCTACTCCCTGCTACTCCCTGCTACGTCCTGCTACTCCCTGCTATGCCCCGCTACGCCCCGCTCCCTCCCGCTACGACCCTGCTATGTCCTGCTACGTCCCGCTACATCCCGCTACGTCCCGCTACGTCCCGCTACGTCCCGCTACGTCCCACTGCGTCCCGCTACATCCCGCTACTCCCTGCTACGTCCTGCTACGTCCTGCTACGTCCTGCTACTCCCTGCTACGTCCTGCTACGTCCTGCTGCGTCCCGCTACTCCCTGCTACGTTCTACTACGTCCTGCTACGCCCTGCTACGTCCTGCTACGTCCTGCTACGCCCTGCTATGTCCTGCTACATCCCGCTACGTCCTGCTCCGTCCCGCTACTCCCTGCTACTCCCTGCTACTCCCTGCTACGTCCTGCTGCGTCCCGCTACTCCCTGCTATGTTCTACTACGTCCTGCTACGCCCTGCTACGTCCTGCTACATCCCGCTACGCCCTGCTACATCCCGCTACGTCCCGCTCCGTCCCGCTCCGTCCCGCTACTCCCTGCTACTCCCTGCTACTCCCTGCTACGCCCTGCTACGTCCTGCTACTCCCTGCTACATCCTGCTACGTTCTGCTACGCCCTGCTACGTCCTGCTACATCCCGCTACGTCCCGCTCCGTCCCGCTACGTCCCGCTCCGTCCCGCTACGCCCCGCTACGTCCCGCTACTCCCTGCTACTCCCTGCTACTCCCTGCTACGCCCTGCTATGTCCTGCTACTCCCTGCTACTCCCTGCTATGCCCTGCTACGTCCTGCTACTCCCTGCTACGTCCTGCTACGTCCTGCTACGCCCTGCTACGTCCTGCTACATCCCGCTACGCCCTGCTACATCCCGCTACGTCCCGCTCCGTCCCGCTACTCTCTGCTACTCCCTGCTACTCCCTGCTACGTCCTGCTACTCCCTGCTACTCCCCGCTACACCCCGCTCCGTCCCGCTACGACCCTGCTACATCCCGCTACGTCCCGCTACGTCCCGCTGCGTCCCGCTGCGACCCGCTGCGTCCTGCTACGCCCTGCTACATCCTGCTACGTCCTGCTACGCCCTGCTACGTCCTGCTACACCCTGCTACATCCTGCTACGTCCTGCTATGTTCTGCTACGTCCTGCTACGCCCTACTACACCGTGCTATGTCCTGCCACGTCCTGCTATGTTCTTCTACGTCCTGCTACGTCCTGCTATGTCCTGCTACGCCCTGCTACATCCTGCTACGCCCTGCCATGCTCTGCTACACCCTATAATGCCCTGCAGTGCCCTGCTACACTAAGAACTACTATTTCTAGTCACTGCTCCATTATCTTTACTGTGACTATTATTGCCACTGTTCATCACACCCCCAACCGGCACCGTCAGACACCTCCTACCAAGAGCCTGGGTCTGTCCCAGGTTTCTTTCTAAAGGAAGTTTTTCCTCACCACTGTCGCACTAAATGCTTGCTCTTGGGGACATTACTAGAATTGTTGGGTCTTTGTAAATTATAGAGTGTGGTCTAGACCTACTATATCTGTAAAGTGTCTTGAAATAACTCGTTATAATTTGATACTATGAATAAAATTGAATTGAATTATGTCAGATCTCACCCTATGTATTATAATTTCTACCGCAGCATCACAATTACACGCTGGGGGGGGGTGATGGAGGAGGATTTGTTCGCCTCGGTGTCTCTCTGGGAGTCTGTATTGTGTCTTAGCAGGTGTTTAACACTCAGAGAGACAGATCTCTTGGGATAAACTTGTGTTGTTTACTGGAGACGAGATGTTGAGCCACGAAGCTCCGCCTGCACGCTGAGCAGAAGATGGCCCGGGAACGGGAAGTGAATCAATCAGCGTGACACAAACATGAAGTGGGATGTGAGGGTGTCAGCAGGCGGGCGAGGCGTCAGAGCGCGAGTTTTCAGAGTGCTGCGATCGATCTATCAGCGGCGGATCGCTGACGCACGCCGTGTGATGAATTCACAGGCCGTCGGAGCTGGAAAACACTCACATCCATCTGTCAGTCGAAGTCCAAAGACTTAAAGAGACCCTATTATTCTCCTTTTCAGCCTCATATTTGTACTCTGTTGTGCCTACTCTGTTGTGATTGGTCAACCAAATTTAAACAAGCCGCTGGGCAGCACCTATGGGCAGCACGGTCAGTGCATCTTTTGGTCATTCAATTTAGATTTCATAAAACGGTATTACAATACAGGGCATTTCTTTTCCTTTTCCTGGTCAAAAGTGGATGATATATATTTAAAAATATGCTTTGATTTTCATTTTCTATTTCATATAACAAAAAATAAACACTGGTACACTGGCCTCTGTTGCCTTGGAAATTACAACATCCGGTCTCAGAATATAAAAAAACTATAAAAATATGAAAATAGAAAATGAAAATCAAAGCATATTTTAAATTTCTCTCATCCTCTTTTGACCACGAAAAGGAAAAAACGCCTTGTATTTCAATTTAGAATTTTAAAATGATTTTATTAATACCTGTTTATGAAATGAAAATCGAATGACCAGAAGATATGCTGACCCAGCACATGCTAAAAACGACTGTCTTTCTCTAATAATGACATCACTTATTGAGGAATTTCAAACAGGAATGTGGGCAAGCCGTTTTCAGGCAGTTGAGAAAAACAGAGAGAGAGAATGTATCACTGCAGCCAATCCAGCCTGCTCAAAGCGATGGTCTTTTTCACAAATAGGTTGCACGTAAGTGGAGGAAAAGTAGCTTCCACTTAAGGGGCCCTATCTAGCACCCTGCACAGCACAGAGCAAAGCCCATTTCGAACTCGTAAAATAAGGACGTTTGGACAGTGGCTGTCTTTCAGCGTGTTTGTGTAACGCACCGGGGAGAGCAGCAGTTAGAGAGGATTTAGAGAGTAGTATGTAAGGAGGTTGGTTGGGGGGGTGGATGGGTCAAACACAGGACTTTCACCCAGTAGAGCGGGGTTAACGTCCCGCTGGTCACGCTTGATATAGTTGCTATTTTCTTTCCTCCCGCGTGTAACGGAACCGTACACCCACCCACGACCTTTTCCTTAACATAACTGCGTCAAAAGGGACGGCAATAGTCCCGACCAAGCATGTTTACTTATAGCGCTAAAGGGACGGCAATAGTCCCGACCAAGCATGTTTACTTATAGCGCTAAAGGGACGGCAATAGTCCCGACCAAGCGCGTTTACTTATAGCGCCAAAGGGACGGCAATAGTCCCGACCAAGCGCGTTTACTTATAGCGCTAAAGGGATGTCAATAGTCCCGACCAAGCGCGTTTACTTATAGCGCTAAAGGGATGTCAATAGTCCCGACCAAGCGCGTTTACTTACAGCGCTAAAGGGATGTCAATAGTCCCGACCAAGCGCGTTTACTTATAGCGCTAAAGGGACGGCAATAGTCCCGACCAAGCACGTTTACTTATAGCGCTAAAGGGATGGCAATAGTCCCGACCAAGCGCGTTAACTTATAGCGCTAAAGGGACGGCGATAGTCCCGACCAAGCGCGTTAACTTATAGCGCTAAAGGGACGGCAATAGTCCCGACCAAGCGCGTTAACTTATAGCGCTAAAGGGACGGCAATAGTCCCGACCAAGCGCGTTTACTTATAGCGCTAAAGGGACGGCAATAGTCCCGACCAAGCGCGTTAACTTATAGCGCTAAAGAGACGGCAATAGTCCCGACCAAGCGCGTTTACTTATAGCGCTAAAGGGACGGCGATAGTCCCGACCAAGCGCGTTTCCTTAAAGCGCAAAAGGAGACTTTTAGCGTTAATAAGAACGACAAAGGCACCTGACCAAGCGTCCATATTTTACGAGATGAGT
>NC_050182.1:1141956-1146956 GCF_008315115.2 Sander lucioperca | reverse complement strand
CCCTATGAACCTGAGGGCTGTGTTGTCTGGAGCTTTGTGCTCCTGGTAGGGTCTCCCAAGGCAAAGTGGTCTCAGGGGAGGGGCCAGACAAAGAATGGTTCAAAAACCCTATGAAAAAACGAGGTAGAGATAGAGTGACCCTGCCCGGAGGAAGCCCGGGGCCCCCATCTGGAGCCAGGCCCAGATGGAGGGCCCGTCAGCGAGCGCCTGGTGGCCGGGTTTGCCACGGAGCCCGGCCGGGCACAGCCCGAAAAAGCTACGTGGCACCTCTCTCTCCAACCCATGGGCCCACCACCTGTGGGAGGAACCGCTGGGGTCGGGTGCGCTGCCATATGGGTGGCAGTGAAGGTCAGGGGCCTCGACGGACCAGACCCGGGCAGCAGACGCTGGCTCTGGGGACGTGGAACGTCACCTCTCTGTGGGGGAAGGAGCCGGAACTTGTGCGGGAGGTGGAGCGCTACCAGTTGGATCTGGTGGGGCTTACCTCTACGCACAGTCTCGGTTCTGGAACCATACTCCTGGATAGGGGTTGGACTCTTTTCTTCTCCGGAGTTGCCCAGGGTGTGAGGCGCCGGGCGGGTGTGGGGATACTCACAAGCCCCCGGCTGAGCGCCGCTACGTTGGAGTTTACCCCGGTGGACGAGAGGGTCGCCTCCCTACGCCTGCGGGTTGTGGGGGGGAAAACTCTGACTGTTGTTTGTGCGTATGCACCAAACAAGAGCTCAGAGTATTCGGCCTTCTTGGAGACCTTGAATGGAGTCCTGTATGGGGCTCCAGTGGGGGACTCCATAGTTCTGCTGGGGGACTTCAACGCGCACGTGGGAAATGATGGAGACACATGGAGAGGCGTGATTGGGAGGAACGGCCTCCCTGATCTAAACCAGAGTGGTTGTTTGTTGTTGGACTTCTGTGCTAGTCATGGATTGTCTATAACGAACACCATGTTTGAACATAGGGATGCTCATAAGTGTACTTGGTACCAGAGCACCCTAGGCCAAAGGTCAATGATCGATTTTATAATCGTTTCATCTGATCTGAGGCCGTATGTTTTGGACACTCGGGTGAAGAGAGGGGCAGAGCTGTCAACTGATCACCATCTGGTGGTGAGTTGGGTCAGAGGGTGTGGGAAGACTCTGGACAGACCTGGTAAGCCCAAACGGGTAGTGCGGGTAAATTGGGAATGTCTGGAGGAGGCCCCTGTCCGACAGACTTTCAACTCACACCTCCGGCGGAACTTTTCGTGCATCCCTGTGGAGGCTGGGGGCATTGAACCCGAGTGGACAATGTTCAAAGTTTCCATTGCTGAAGCTGCGGCGGGGAGCTGTGGTCTTAGGGTCTTAGGTGCCTCAAGGGGCGGTAACCCACGAACACCGTGGTGGACACCGGTGGTCAGGGAAGCCTTCCGACTGAAGAAGGAGTCTTTCCGGGATATGTTATCCCAGAGGACTCCGGAGGCAGTTGCAAGGTACCGAAGGGCCCGAAGGGCTGCAGCCTCTGCCGTGAAAGAGGCAAAGCAGCGGGTGTGGGAGAAGTTCGGAGAAGACATGGAGAAGGACTTTCGGTCGGCACCAAGGTGCTTCTGGAAAACTGTTCGCCACCTCAGGAGGGGGAAGCGGGGAACCATCCAAGCTGTGTACAGTAAGGATGGGACGCTGTTGACCTCAACTGAGGAGGTAATAGGGCGGTGGAAGGAGCACTTTGAGGAACTCCTAAATCCGACTAATACGCCCTCTATGGTAGAGGCAGAGCTGGAGGATGATGGGGGATTGTCGTCAATTTCCCTGGTGGAAGTTGCTGAGGTAGTTAAACAACTCCACAGTGGCAAAGCCCCAGGGATTGATGAGATCTGTCCAGAAATGCTTAAAGCTCTGGGTGTGGAGGGGTTGTCTTGGTTGACACGCCTCTTCAACATTGCGTGGAAGTCGGGGACGGTGCCTAAGGAGTGGCAGACCGGGGTGGTGGTTCCCCTTTTCAAAAAGGGGGACCAGAGGGTGTGTGCCAATTACAGGGGTATCACACTTCTCAGCCTCCCCGGTAAAGTCTACTCCAAGGTGCTGGAAAGGAGGGTTCGGTCGATAGTCGAACCTCAGGTTGAAGAGGAACAATGCGGATTCCGTCCTCGTCGTGGAACAATGGACCAGATCTTTACTCTCGCAAGGATCCTGGAGGGAGCCTGGGAGTATGCCCAACCGGTCTACATGTGCTTTGTGGATCTGGAGAAGGCGTATGACCGGGTCCCCCGGGAGATACTGTGGGAGGTGCTGCGGGAGTATAGGGTGAGGGGGTCCCTTCTCAGGGCCATCCAATCTCTGTACGACCAAAGCGAGAGCTGTGTCCGGATTCTCGGCAGTAAGTCGGACTCGTTTCAGGTGAGAGTTGGCCTCCGCCAGGGCTGCGCTTTGTCACCAATCCTGTTTGTAGTATTTATGGACAGGATATCGAGGCGTAGTCGGGGTGGAGAGGGGTTGCAGTTTGGTGAGCTGGGGATCTCATTGCTGCTTTTTGCGGATGATGTGGTCCTGATGGCATCGTCGGCCTGTGACCTTCAGCACTCACTGGATCGGTTCGCAGCCGAGTGTGAAGCGGCTGGGATGAGGATCAGCACCTCTAAATCTGAGGCCATGGTTCTCAGCAGGAAACCGATGGAGTGCCTTCTCCAGGTAGGGAATGAGTCTTTACCCCAAGTGAAGGAGTTCAAGTACCTTGGGGTATTGTTCGCGAGTGAGGGGACAATGGAGCGGGAGATTGGTCGGAGAATCGGCGCAGCGGGTGCGGTATTACACTCAATTTATCGCACCGTTGTGACGAAAAGAGAGCTGAGCCAGAAGGCAAAGCTCTCAATCTACCGGTCAGTTTTCGTTCCTACCCTCACCTATGGTCATGAAGGCTGGGTCATGACCGAAAGAACGAGATCCAGGGTACAAGCGGCCGAAATGGGTTTCCTCAGGAGGGTGGCTGGCGTCTCCCTTAGAGATAGGGTGAGAAGCTCAGTCATCCGTGAGGAGCTCGGAGTAGAGCCGCTGCTCCTTCGCGTCGAAAGGAGCCAGTTGAGGTGGTTCGGGTGGAGGGATTATATCTCCAACCTGGCCTGGGAACGCCTCGGGATCCCCCAGTCGGAGCTGGTTAATGTGGCTCGGGAAAGGGAAGTTTGGGGTCCCCTGCTGGAGCTGCTACCCCCGCGACCCGTTACCGGATAAGCGGAAGAAGATGGATGGATGGATGGATGGTGTTTCTTTAGAAATAAACAATGGACAAATAGAGTCTTTAAACTCTTCAGATGTAAAGTTATTCGCTGTCAAAGTGACGTCAAAATGAATGGCAGTCAATGGGATGCTAATGGGAGGTGATGGCTTGGTAGCATCAAGATGGCGCCATAGGAGGTTCGGGTTGTGAGGAGACGCTTACCCCCTTGCAGTTCTGCCGTTGTTTACCTTTTTATTCTTCTTCTAGTCCGTAGAAAGAGCAACATCTGTAGCCTTTCCTCATTAGCGCCACCTCTGTTCAGGAGAAGACTGCAACTAGTGTCGTGACCACCACGCGCGAGTATAAACAGTCACGGCGATCCCATGACGTCACATTTGCACGCGCCAGCTGGGCTGCGTCTAGTATATAAGAGCCTTAACCCTTGTATTTAGTCACCCATATATTTTAATAAACAGAAATAATTTGTGCATTTTCATATAATTGCATTTCACAAACGTAATTCCTATTGGCCCATTGGGAAACCACGGACCATGGGAGATTTCAAGCGACAGTTCAGCTCACGTTGCACGTTATTTCCCCTTATAGGTCTTAAATTTGCCACCGTTAGCGGACAAAAACCACCCAACCAGTGGACAAAAACCACCCAACCAGAGGACAAAAACCACCCAACCAGTGGACAAAAACCACCCAACCAGTGGACAACAACCACCCAACCAGTGGACAAAAACCACCCAACCAGCAAACAAAAACCACCCAACCAGTGAACAAAAACCACCCAACCAGAGGACAAAAACCACCCAACCAGTGGACAACAATCACCCAACTAGTGGACAAAAATTTGCCAGCGTCATGACTAAAATACGGGATAAAAAGTGTCGTACTCACAGCTGCTCTCCGTCTGAAGCCTTGTTGTCCCGAACCAGGTAAACAGAACCAAAACTCCCCCGGCCCAGACTCCGCAGGATGCTGTATCGCTTAGCAACCAGGCCGTCGGCGCCAGGGGGCGTGGCCTGGCCTGACTCCACCTCCTGAAACCTGGGCATCCTGTCAGCTCACCTGGCGACAGAGGACAGGTGAGAGAAGTTTAGTTTTAGTAAAGTTTAGGGGCGGAGCTTCAACTTTGTGTCATTTCCTTGAAAATAAACGTTGAAAAAAGTGCCAAAACGTTTTTTTTTTAAGTGACAAAAACGGAAACAAAAAATCGACCCAAATGTCGAAAAAGGTCGCAAAGACAAAAATCGCAAAATAAAGTGACAAAAACATTGATAAAAACAACAGAAAAGTTGATGAAATTACAAAAAAACGTCAGATGAAAACATGTCAAACATTTCATCAACCATCAAAGGGCCAAAAACATTGATGAAAGGACGAAACATTCCCAAAAAAATAATGTAAAAAAAGGCTTTAAACATGCCACTGAGAGGTGACGTGAAAACCTGCAGACTCATGATTGGTCGGAGAGAATCGTCACTAATCACTGCGTCATCATTGCTATAGCGACAGACGGGGGTGTCCTGAACAAACCGGCATTTTTAACCCTTATGTTGTCCTCCCGGGTCAAAACTGAAATTGAACACTTTTTTGACGATTTTTTTCAACATATTCTTAGTTGTTTTTTTTACACTACCATCAGTATACTGTACACACCACTCACACCAATGTTTTAACCATTTTTTTTTTTTTCGAATTCATGGTCAAGAAACCTCATTTACATGAAATTATATAATTTTTTTGTGTTTTGTCAAAGTTTAGTTTCAGGATACTGTGTAAACCGTTTTTTGTGTGGAAAAAAACAC
>NC_050182.1:1009456-1136956 GCF_008315115.2 Sander lucioperca | reverse complement strand
ATAATGAGCTTCTAAATGAGACCGTTAATGTTAAATAAACAGGTGAAATGACATGTATCAGAGGTTTACCTGCAGCTGACTCAGAGACGACTTCCGTGTTTGATCCCGTTTCCATGGAGACCGCGGCTGCCGTGAACGCTACAGGACAAATGTTCAGCGTCAGTTAGCGTCCACTAAAAGTTCTGTTGTTGCTGCTGACAGACTCAGATTATTATTATTCTAAGTGTCTGACAACATTATGAAAGGATCCCTACAGATATAGACCTTTTAGTTAAAGAGTAAGATCCTTTTAGTTTAACATGAAACAGCCCCGAAATCACCATCACCAAACTCCACCAGACTCCATGTAAATAATCACTACTTTTATCATCGTTAAACACACTTCATTCAAAGTGGACATAAACTAAATAAAACTATCAAAAGCCGTCTGGGTTCATCTTTCCACTGTTCCAACAATCACCACTCTGGTTTGGTTGAAATAAATCCTTACTTCACCCATTTACATGTGGAAATATGCTGGCTCTATACACGCTAAAAGTAGAGATTATGTACATGGAGTCTGGTGGAGTTTGGCAAAAGATATCTTGGAGCTGTTTCGGGGTAAACAAACAGGATGAAATACTATAAATACTAAAAGTTCTGTTTGTTGCTGCTGACAGACTCAGATTATTATTCTAAGTGTGTGACAACATTGTGGAAAGGATCCCTACAGAGATAGACCTTTTAGTTAAAGAGTAAGATCATTTTTGTTTGACATTTAATAAAGGGTCCATTTGTTGAAAGTTTCCTTGATTTTTGTATATGTGTGTGTATATATATATATATATATATATATATATATATATATATATATATATAAGCAAAAACCTTTCTGAACACAAATGAAGGTCTGTCTGAACAGGTCATCTTGTTGTAATGCATCTTGCAACTGCCCCCACTCTCCCCTATTAGCCTGCAGTTTCCCTTATTTGGGAAGGGAAATCTAAGGTTTGATGAGGGAGGGAAAGGGGGGGTGTGGGACAAGGTCTTATCTGTCATCATGTGTTTTTTTGTTTGTTTTATTTCCTTCTTCTTTTACTTACTCTATCTTTACCTTATGTATTTACCTGTGGTGGTTGGTCTGCCCCTTCAGTCAGTCAATCTGGTTTGTGCACTGTCCTAATGGCTGTAATGTTATCAAGTATCTTTTTCCACGTTTCCATGCATCCTAATCTAAGCCATGGCTGATAGGTACAGAAATGGTTCCCCCTCGAGATTTCTGATGCAGCTGAGGGTTGATGTGGCTTTTCTTCAGGAGACCCATCTGCGCATTAAGGATCAACTTAGACTTAAACGCTGATGGGCTGGTCAGTATTTCCCTTCTAATTTTGATTCCAGAGCTAGAGGAGTCTTAATACATAAAAAAATACACTTTTCCTTGGATAAGGTCCTCTCTGATAGGGCTGGAAGATATCTGATTGTTGTGGGCCTGCTTGACTACACGCCTGTTATTTTAGTAAATGTTTATGCTCCTAATTTTGATAATGTAGAATTTGTGATTAACCTATTGATGCAGATCCCAGCCTTAAATACACATTTATTGATATTCAGTGGTGATTAAATTGTAATAATAATAAATTGAATTTATATAGCGCTTTTCAAAGACTCAAAGTCACTTTACAGGGGAGGTAGATTACAAAAACAGAACAAAACAAAACAAGATTCAGGCACAGATGAAAAGGGGAGAGGGGCGGGGGGCTACAGATAGGCAGAGGTGAAGAGATGGGTCTTGAGGTCGGACTGGAAGATGGAGAGGGACTCAGAGGTGCGGATCTCTTGGGGTAGGGAGTTCCAGAGCCTGGGAATTGCTCTGGAGAATGCTCTGTCCCCAAAACTGCAGAGGTTGGACTTTTGGATACAGAGGAGTCCGGCTGAGGTGGATCTGAGGGACCGTGAGGGTTGGTACGGGGAGAGGAGGTCAGTGAGGTATGAGGGGGCTAGATGGTGGAGGGCTTTGTAGGTGAGGACCAGGATTTTGTAGGTGATCCGGTGGGAGTTAGGAAGCCAGTGGAGTTGTTTTAGGACTGGAGTGATGTGGTGCCAGGATTTGGAGCGGGTGATGAGTCGGGCGGCTGAGTTCTGGACCAGTTGGAGTCGGTTGATGTTGGTAGAGCTGATGCCGAGAAGAAGTGAGTTGCAGTAGTCCAGTCAGGAGGAGATGAAGGCGTGAATGAGTCTTTCAGCAGCGGGGGGTGTGAGAGAGGGTCTGATTTTGGCGATGTTGCGGAGGTGAAAGAAGGAGGTTTGTGTCATGGACCCTGCATTGGACCGGTCCGGGTCACGTACTAGTGTACTAGTCCTCTGCCATGTCAAAATATTTTTCAGATTTTATGGCCCAACATGGATGTGTTGATCCTTGGAGATTTCATAATCCTCATCCTTTTTTCCAATGTCCACAATACATATTCCCGCATAGATTATATTTTTGTAGATGGCTCTCTACTCCCAAGGGTGAGAAACTGAATATCTACCCATTGTCATTTCTGATCATGCTCCCCTGGCTCTTGACATAATCATCTCCTCCAACTGTAAAAGCCGCCCCCCATGGAGACTAAATTCTCTACTTCTTTCTGACCCGGCCTTTTGTGACTTCATCTCTACATCTATTGACAATTTCCTTATTATAAACAAAACAGATGGTATATCTTACTCTTTACTGTGGGAGACACTCAAAGCTTATCTCAGAGGGCAGATTATTTCTCACTCATCGCATCAAACTAAAATTAGGAACGCTAGACAGGAGGAACTCTAGATAGTGGAACAGTGACCACAGTGGTAGTCGTAGTAGTTCATGTCATAGTAGGGTACAGCAGGGCGTTACGGGGTGTAGTGTGGCACAGCAGCCTGGGTGGACGCGGTTGGACGCGGCAGGACGCAGTTGGACACTGCGGGGAATCGCAGAGCGTAGCAGGGTGTAGTAAGTCCATAGCGTCAGCTGCACCCAGGATCCTGGTGTAGGTGCCACCCAATTCCAAGGCGATGTTCTGGGTGAAGAAGAAGCAAAGGGACTCCGGGGAGAAAACTCCCCAGAGCTAGGTTAGTAACAGGCATTTCTGGGACTAAGATGCACACAAAAGGAGACAAGTGAAAAGAGAGAAGAGGGAGCAGCTCATTGTGTCCTTGGAAGGAAGGAACTTCCGACAGCAGTCTAGAGTTATAATAGCATAACTAAGAGAGGCAGGCTAAAGAGAGGGGCCCTGGACCGGGCTCGTACTCTCCCCTGCCGGAACGGGCTGTACTTCCTGCCTCCCTCTACTCTACTCTACTACGCTGCAACTCCTCACTCCCTAATTATAAGCTTTATCAAAGATGATGGTTTTCAGTTTATTTCGTATTTAGTATCCACCGGAATAGATGAAACAGGCCACATACGATTTCCTGCCAGGTCATTTCCAAGAATGACGTGTACTCCCCCCATAGGCAAGGAAGGGCACACCCCCATGGTCACATCACCTTGCACCAGATCTGAGAAAAGTGTCAATTTATGCTGTGGAGCAGAAAAAAACAGTCAAACCCATCCCCCGGACAACAACACTGGAACCGGTGTCTGTCTCAGAGGAGAAAGACACAATAGAGTCCACAATAAATGAGTCAAGCGCCCCTGAATCTCTTAATATTTTTACAGGAACTTTCCTGCCACTCCCAACCAGTGAAACATAACCATCAGCTACAAACGCAGCATAACCGGCTTCAATCTCCTCATTAGCTGAGGAAACAATCTGCTGTTGCTCCATCACAGGAACCTTAGTCCCCGACTCTAATGAAGGTTTTGTGTGTTCCCGCACAGCAGCAATGACACGACTTCGCTCTGCACGCAAAGACGCAGCAGCAGCAGACAATTTTGCTGGCAAATACCCAGGCTTCAACAACTTCTTCAACACCGGGCACTCATTTCTCCAGTGACCCTCACCCAAACAGTAATTACAGACACGAATTGGATCCAGCTTTCCCTGGAAACCCCTGTCCGCTTCAACTGAAAACCTTTCTGTCCCTTCTGACAAACTCATGTTAGAGTGGGCAGCATCTCCACGACCACGGTTCTCGTCAAGACAAACTCATCTGCCAATTTAGCATCTGTAACCTTGCTTCCTTTCTGTTCATTTATGTAAGTTATAGCACGACCAGGCAGAGTATTTTTAAACTGTTCCAGCAAAATTAGTTCCTGCAAATCCTCAGAGGTTTTTACCTGAGACGCAGCACACCATCGATTAAAATCAGTGGCCAAATCACGAACAAATTCAGTGTGAGACCGCTTCTCTTTCTTTTCTGACCTGAACCGCTGACGATATGCTTCCGGCACCAATTCATAGGCCCTAAGTACAGCAGCTTTAACCAATTGGTAGCTAACACTGTCAGCAACACTCATGGCTGAGAATGCCTCCTGAGCTTTGCCAGTGAGCACACACTGAAGCAGTAGAGTGCTCTCAGTGTCAGACCAACTTCGGGCCTCCGCTAAACGTTCAAACAACACAAAGAAAATGTCCGGATCCCTTTCATTAAATTTTAGAACTAACCGCAAATTTACAGAAACATCAAATGATGGAGTATGAGGAGCAAACCATACTGAGTCCTCAGCCCTCTGTGGTTCAGGCTGAAGCTTTCCCTTACTTATAAGGTCCAACCTATAGCGCTCCAACTCTACCTGTTGTCTTGCCTGATCATGGCAAGTTCAGTTTCCCGAAGACGAACATCTTGTCGTGCCTTTTCTAACTCCATAGCGTTCTTATGTCCATGCTGCAATTGTAGCAAGAGTAGCTGTTTTTGCTCCTCAAATGACAACCCTGCCCCAAAACCAGCCAGCACAGGAGCCATGTTAGACACTTTAACATCCCCATTTACATCAGATAAACTAGTCACTACCACAGGTACACTAGCAGACTCCACTAGGACAGGCAAAACATCCTGCTCCACTAATTTGGCCTTTAAGGTGTCCAGCAACTCATCTTTGTTTAACTTCTTGGGGAGATCTACGCTGTAATGGTCAGCCACTCTAAATAGCTGCTCTTTTTTGTAAGAATTAAGCAACTCTTCACTTGGACACCGAAGAAATTCCTCAATTGAAGCCATTTTTCCAGACAGAACCTTTTCTCAGCAAGAAATACTGTACCAACACACTACAGGTAGGCAAGAACACCACCAGAAACAAGTTTTCACCACCACCAGACAAAGATAACAGGCTGCTTTAATTATGGAACCTCATTCCTCTGGCTAACTGCCTAACCAATGCTACCTCTCTCACTCAACCCTAGTCTTCATGCAGGCTAGCAGCAGGATAAATTAAGCACAAACCCAGTAACCCGGTTAACTTTCAGCATGCTGAAAATCACCTAGACAGCCATGGAGTGCACCCGAGCAGCTCCTGGAACCGCTCTAACCACCTGCTGCACAAAAATAACAAACTAAAACAAAAAAAAGGTCAATGGGGACAACGAGTGCCCCTCATTGCTTATGCCTGTCAGGAATAAAGGTTCCAAAAGACTAACCAGCCCTCAACTCTGCCCAGCAGTACAGGAAAACATGTTAACATTAACAATTACCAGAGAGAGCAAAGAAATCTGTGTGAAACACTCCCACTTTTGTTTTTTTCTTTACCAGTTTCCCAGTACTAAAGATCCCAGACATCTTCTGGATGATGATGAAAGATCCCCCCATTTGTTACCGTCTGGCTCAAGGCCGGCAGCAAAAGGGAGGTCACACAGATAAATTAGTTAAAAAGTAGTTCAACTAGCTCACAAGCCGTGCCGATTTTGAACAGCTCACCCAGAGACTGAAGGCAGGACACATTCAGAAACCGTATCTCACTCTAAACAGCATGGGTGGACTTTTTTCAAAGTTTGTATGTGTGTGGAAGCACCAGAGACACAAAAGAACACCCCAAATCCCAGAAAAAGTGTTTTTTTCATAATATGGGCACTTTAAGTAAGGGTCTGACCACAGCATGTTTAAAAGCAGCTGGGACAGAACCTGAGCTAAGACAGGAATTAAAAAAAGTAAGAAGACTTGACCCAATGGTGCTATTAAAAAGCTCCTTCACTATCCTGGCAGGAACAATGTCTAAAGGACAGTTGGTCGGTTTCATGTGTTGCACTACCTCAGTTAGCAATGTCAGAGAAACTGGCTTAAATTCCCTAAACACAGAGTGCGTAGGAGCAGCAGGTACAAACACATTGACATTAGCACTGGCGTTTTGCCTGACAGAAGCAACTTTGTCAATAAAGTAACAGAGAAAATTCTCACATGTACTGTTTGAAACATCTGTTGGAGCAGAGGTGCATGGATTCACAACAGAGTTTATCACATTGAATAACACTCTAGGTTCATGGCAACTGCTAGCTATGAGAGATGAGAGATGCTGCATCTTCGCCACCTTCACAGCCTTCTGGTATGCTGCTAGACTGTCCCTTAATAAACCCAGAGATACATGCAAATTGTCCTTCTTCCATCTTCGTTCAGCTTTTCTGCAGTGTTGCCTAAGGGCCCTAGTGGTGTCATTTAGCCAGGGTCAGGGTAGTTTTAGTCCGAACAGGGGCAATAGAGTCCAAAATGTCAGTACATGTGGAGTGGAACACAGAGAGAATGTTATCTGGGGAAGAGGGAGATACCAGACCATTCTTTGCATAAAACTGTGAGCTCACAAACGCAGAAGCAAACTCTCCAGCTGAAGAGGAGGTAATGCAGCGGCGCCTAGAAGTTGAGGATATAGGCCTACTAGCAGGTGGTGGAACACTGATCTCAAACCTGATGGGGAAATGATCTGAAATACCAGATTCTGTTATTTCACTGAGTGAAACTGAAAGCCCATATGAGATGATGAGATCCAGAGTGTGGCCAAGATGATGTGTCGGCCCTTCCACACATTGATTAAGGCCAAATGAGTTCAAAAGAGTTTTTAAATCATGAGCAAGTGGGTTTGAGGGACAACACACATGGATATTGAAGTCCCCACAGAAAGTCCAGCGCATTTGTCGTAAAGAAGTCATTCAAAATAAAAGTCTTATTCGTGAGTGATCTAGTGTTGATCAGCGCCATGCAAATTGAGCGTCTTTCAGTCTGTTGGGAAGCACGATTGATCGGGCGGAGATTCTCATGGTCACAGCCTCGCTTTGAGCGCTTCCTGTTCCAGCAGCGGGGAGATGGGCACTCGGAGTCGGGTACAGTCGACCGAAGCCACCGGTAACCGTGTACCAGAGAACGCCGCGGATTGCAGCCGATGAACTCTGCGGAAAACCCAACACAAGGATAGCCCAGATCGCTGGTGGAGGATGATGCCAGGTACGCTCTGAGCCTGACACGTACTCCTCCTCTCTTACCGCGTCTCCTGCGGCGATTGTTGCAGAGCGGCAGGCAGGGCTGACGCCGTAGATAGGCCGGTATGGACGCCAGGAAAGGTGGCGGCGTAGATTGACCATCAGCGCCGTAGATCGGCACTTTCTCCGCAGAATAATATATACTTAAAAGAGTCAGGCGATCATACACCAGCAGAGGTGACACATTTCGAATGACAAACAGTAGACAGAGGCAAATATACAATAATTCCAACACAGGTAAGCGGCGAGACATCGAGAGACATCTTGAACCCAGTTCAGATCAGTTTATCATGTGAAGCACTTTGTGACCGTCTGTGAAAGGTGCTATATCAAATAAACTTATTATTATTATTATTATTATTATTATTATTATTATTATTATATTATGTACGGTTTAGGCTGTAGTTGGAGTTTAAGGCGGAGAAGAATAATGGAAAATAATCTTTCCAAAAACAATAGGGTTCCACAGCCCTGCTGTGCGAACGGCGTAGCTCTTGCTACCGCCGGTTCTTCCAGACTCGGGCTTGGACCCCTAATAATCTTAGTAAAAACAATAGGGTTCCACAGCTACGCTGGGGATGTGTTCCGCGTTGCCTTGCATAGGCGGATCCCGTGCCTTGATTATTAGGGGTGGACCCTGTGTTAAAGTAGGCGGTGCCTGTGTTAAAGTGGGTGGTACCTGTGTTAAAGTGGGCGGTGCCTGTGTTACAGTGTGCGGTGTCTGTGTTAAAGTGGGTGGTGCCTGTGTTAAAGTGGGCGGTGTCTGTGTTAAAGTGGGCGGTACCTGTGTTAAAGTGGGCGGTACCTGTGTTAAAGTGGGCGGTGCCTGTGTTACAGTAGGCGGTGTCTGTGTTGAAGTGGGCGGTACCTGTGTTAAAGTGGGCGGTGCCTGTGTTAAAGTGGCCGGTACCTGTGTTAAAGTGGGCGGTGCCTGTGTTACAGTAGACGGTGTCTGTGTTAAAGTGGGCGGTGTCTGTGTTAAAGTGGGCGGTGTCTGTGTTAAAGTGGGCGGTGTCTGTGTTAAAGTGGGCGGTGCCTGTGTTAAAGTGGGCGGTGCCTGTGTTGACGTTGTGCAGGCAGCCGTGACGAGTAATATTGTTGACACTCTTTTAATAACAGTCATCGATCAGTGAAATAATAATAATCTCAAAACAGGTACACTGTAAACCCCAATCCATCCATGACACAAAATTTTAATGTTATGTCCACACAAATGTTCAGGATTGTCAAAACAACAATCAACAATGTTTTGACAATCCTGAACATTTGTGTGGACATAACATTAAAATTTTGTGTCATGGATGGATTGGGATTTACAGTGTACCTGTTTTGAGATTATTATTATTTCACTGACACACTTTGTTCATTTGACACAAAAAATCATCCCATGTGAGGTTGACATAATTTTTTTATGTTAAGTCAACAATTTTTGAGTTTTGAGTTCATTCTACTTAAATGTATAACGTCAACATCACATAATTAGTTCAAGGCCAATTAACAACACATATACTGTGCACTTGTCAAAATATGTACTCAATGTTTTTATGTTCATATGACAAGCGGTCACTTTCATGTTCAACAAAACGAAAATATTGTGTTCACTTAACACAACAAAAACACATAATTACAACATAAGTTCCAGAGTTATGCTGAACACAAATATTTTGTGCTGTTTTACCATAAAACTGCCACAATGTTTTGTGTTTTTACCAACATATTATATTTTAGTACACATAATTAAGTTTTAACTAGTCAAAGCAATGTTAAATTTAAAGGTTGAGAACAACTTCCATTTCTTTGTTTGTCTAATTTAAAATGTTTGAATAGAAAGGATACATACAATTTGTGTTATGTTTGATTTCAAATTTACTGTTAAAATGGCATATATTGTTAAGCTCAATGGACAGCATAGAATTTCTGTGCAACTGCCAGAAAGGGAAAAAAGGAATACAGTAACTCTGGCTCAGAAATACAACACTATCACAATATTTACAGTGTACTCACAATCAATTGTTTCTTGTTGGTCGTGTATGTGTTGAAGGCCGCTATGACAGATGGTCCCGCCTCTTCACCACTAAGCCCCTCCTCTCGACCTCTCTGAGACGAGCAGGCACAATGGTGGTTTCTATGCCCTGGGGACTGACTGACAGGCTGAGGTTGTAAGGAAAGGCAACTTTATTTCTACAGCACCTTTCAGCAACAAGGCAATTCAAAGTGCTTTACATGAAACGGTCATGATGAAAATAAAACAGGCTAAAATATAAGAATATACAAATACAGGAATAAAAGTTACAGTGAGTAAGAAATGTATAATTATTCAATTTAATAGGTTGTAGGGACAGGTTTGGGAGGAGTGAGGGAGGGGTTTTATTTAATTTTTTGTTTAATTTCTGTCAGTGTAAACTATTCTAAATTAATAACAATGTTCTAAGTAAATAGATTTGGAATTATTTTTACAACTGAAATAATTTTTTGTAATTACAGAGGGAAAGTACCGAAAAAAGTACTGTTGGGTACCAGAACCAAAATCCAGGTACCGGTAACGGTAATGGTATTGGTTCAGATGCAAAAGGTCCCCAACCCTAGTTTCCTCACTGAGGAGAGAAGAAACTAGAAAATATTCACATTTAACAAGCTGTTTTTCATATAAAAATGACTCAAACCGACTATCAATGGGCTACTATGGATGAATCAGTGCAGCTCTAAAGAAGAAGGGATGAATGCAGAAGTGAAGGTGTGAGTCTGTAGTCTGACCTGCAGTCTATCACAAAGCCTCTGGCCTGAAAACACCAAACCGAAGCCGCCGCTGCCGAGCAGAGAGCTGCAGCGATAGTCGAACGGTTCCTTCACTGAGGGAGACGGAGAGATAACACACAACAAGTCAGTCAGCTGAGGACAGTTTACACAGAATTCATTTTATATCCAGTAGAGTTCATTGTTTCCCTGGCTTTGTGGAAGACTTAAGGCTGTCTTATGGTTCTGCGGAGGCTCCACGCAGAGCTTTTGCCGTAGCCTACATAAGTGGCCTGATGTTCATACTTCCGCCCGCTGGTGTGTGCGTCGAGCCGGCGTGTGTGTGTGTGTGTGTGTGTGTGGTAGAGTGAGTGAGAGAGTGATGGTGATTATCTTCAGAGTGAGTAGTGACTCCAGAGTCATAGTGAGAGAAACTAAGTGTCTCCCCTGTTCTTTCTGACCACGGTGAGAAATCTGGAGCAGGAGAAGTTAACCCTCTCCTTGTTTTCATGTTGTTGATGGAGAAGGAGAACCAGGAAATGAGTCGGGGGGGAATGCAACGCTACCAAGCCACGGCCGAGAGACGTAGTTACATTTTTTGAGAAATGACATATCTAACCCTAATGGAGGCTGTTTTAAACAGTCACAGACTGGTTAGGTTTGTGTTGTTAGCTAACTTTACTTCTGTTCACACATCTGATGCAGAAGGGGACGTAGTTCTGTAAAGTAAAAAAAATAATTCACCCTTAATTTTTAAACGGTATATGAAGCCCAGTCTTCTGGGTGACAGCGCTCTCTCGTTTGTTTGACGAATATGAAGATACGACCCTCTGCTGGATAACAGATCAAAAGATGATGCTTTGGCTTTTTCCCCTAATGTTTACTTAGGAACAATATGTGTCCAAATCACAGAGCAACATAGGAAGTGCTGAGATCACCTATGGGGCAAGGTATATCCTAACTTTATGAACACCGGACATAAAGTACAAGTGAACAACCACAGTGATACCCATCATACTTACAACCAGGGCCTGAAATCAACACCAGACAACGCGCCAAATGCAGGAGAATTTTGCCATTGGGCGGTAAAACTGTCAATCTGCCACGTTGGCTGGTAGCCAGTGAGAATTGAGTGACTCAGTTGTTTCTTGCCAATATTGTTCTTTCACATTTTTCAGTCTGCCATATTCTTTGGATTTGAGCTCTAAAATGTGGCGGTACATTACTGCGGCGAAGAGGCCGGCTAAAACAAGCAGCCAACAAAAAGATTAGGTGATTAGATAATTCAGAGAAAGTAAAAAAAAAAAAGACATTTCAACCTTATTTGGTCAGAGCTGTTGCCTGCGACGGGAGAAACACATACTTTGTCTTATTTAATATCTCCTGATCAATATAGTGTAGAGACTTCCTTTTTTGTTGTCTAGAAGCAGAGAAATGCGCAGTTTCAACGAGGTCTTCTGACAATTGTAGTTTAGTAATCTGGCCAACCTGATCTCACAGAATTCCGTGAAATGAACACGGCCCCTTAACTCAAAATCTGTGGCAGTTTCACGGAATCGCAAAAAATTCCGTGATGGGCCCACGGAAGAATTCCGTTAATTGAACACGGCCCCTTAAGTTGAGGAAAAGGTCGCGGGTGGGTTTACGTTTCCATGACACGCGGGACAACAACAGGACGGTTGGGTTTAGGAAAAGAAGAACGGGACGGTGTTACGGAGGGTTGGTGAATGGCGGACCCAAAATGCAAAGATGGAAGCAGAGGATCGTTTGATGATTTAATAGAAAAAACATACAAAACCAAAGGAGTCCTGGAAAAGGCAGGTAGACGGAATCCAAAATAAAGTCCAAGTCAAAAAATAGAAAAACAGGAACACTAAGACTCACAGGGAAAACTAACACTGGCTAGTGCACACATAAAATACAAACAGGAGACGAAAAACACACAATGATCTGACACCGGACAGGGGGGAAGACAAAGACTATCCGTGCGTTCATGGACATCGGAAAAAAGTTTTTCCGAGTGAAAACGTCATCATTCACGTCCCTTCCTGTCGGAATCAGAGGTGGGAAACTCGGGCCAGATTTTACTAACCGAGTTTCCCAGTTGGTGACGCGTTGTTGACAACTGACGTTTGATGGAGGCGACTTTGGTTCACTGAACATATTTCAATGACAATAAACTGTTTATTGTGGACAAACGCCTCTGCTGAGAAACATACACAGACATAACATGTTTCAAATTATTCATAAATAGGCCTATGTATAAAAAAAAAAAACAACACATTATCCGTGTCCTTTCCTGTTTGTTGTCCTGCAGATAACTCAAACACCTGACGATGTGCTGTTTGTATGCTCGCATAACAAAACAGCAGCAAATTATTTTAGCCTCCATGTTTTATATACAGTCTATGGTTTTCACCAGGTTTTCACACACCTGATGCTCTAGGCTACACCCAACATTTGATGGCAGTCATGCAACAAGTTGTTATGCCAAACGCCAATATAACAGAAGAAGACGAACACGCATCCCGACCATCCTAACCATGTGAACACTGGTAGTCGGAAAAACAACATAATCACGGGGGCGGTCCCTGTTATTCCGAGGTGGCATGAACGCGCCATAAATACACAGGGTAACGAGGAAACACAAGACAGGTGACACAAGGCTGGGAAACAGGTGAAACTCATTAGGGCAATCACAAGGGCGGGAAAACACAGGAAGTAAAACAAGACAAGACAAGACAGAAAACAAGACCGTCAAAATAAAACAGGAAACAGGGCAAAAATCCAAAACAGAAAAAACAGATTACCAAAACAAGACAAAATACACCAAACCCATAACAGACGGTTGGGTTTATTTTCGGGCTTTCATACTACTTGCTACCGTAGTTGCTCTTAATGCTACGTCATTTTCTCGTTGACTTTACATTGGTATTGTTTTCCGTGGTGGCCACACGGAATTTTCACACATTCCGTGCCACCACCACGTCATGCGGTGTTAACAGTTTATCATTTCACGGAATTCTGTGAGACCAGTCTGATCATAGACTGTATATAAGAATGGACCAACAGATCCCGTTGCTCTGGACGGAGACCAGTGAAGGCCGTTAGAAGCACTTTTCCGGTGATGGCTGAGCGTTACTGAGCAGCCTCCAACTGAGAGAGACGACGTAAATGTGATGTGAGCAACCTGTCTGAAAGTTGGAAGTCTTCTGGTAGGTGTGCCAAGAGAAATCTCAATCATTCCCAATCTAGCAGAGACGGAGAGCGTAGGTATATGTAAGGAGATAACATAGGCACAGGCTAATTTTTGCTAACTAAAATGCTAGTTAACATTAGTAATTACACTTAAACAGCTAATGGAAGTCCAAACTGCCTGCGTGCTTCTCCTGTACTATACGGTAATTCCTCTACTATGAGACAGTAAGTCTCGTGGTTATGACCCAATCGTTAGCCTATTTTTATAAAAACGTCTGCTACGGAGCCATAACGTGAGGTACAAGGTAATGGAGCCTTTTATACATTGTCGTGTTTCTTTAGAAATAAACAATGGACAAATAGAGTCTTTAAACTCTTCAGATGTAAAGTTATTCTCTGTCAAAGTGACATCAAAATGAATGGCAGTCAATAGGATGCTAACGGGGGGTGATCGCTTTGTAGCATTAAAATGGCGCCATAGGAGGTTCGCGGTCCGAGGAGAAGCTTACCCCTTGGTCTGATCCGGCCAGAAAGATTAGCCGGATGCCATCTTTGATAAGGGCACTTTGACGGACAGCTGGCTTGACCAATGAAAGCAAGTCATAGAAAAAGAAAAGAAATGCCAGAATGAAGCCTGGAGGTTGAAATGAGTGTAGTTTGGCCTACTGATGTCAAATAGCAGACAGATAATGCTCTCGAGCTGACACTACTAACATTTTTGAAGTGTATTTAATTTCCGTTAATTGTTAATAACTTGACAACATTTAAATGTGTATTCTTGACAAGTTCAAGAACGATACTCGTGCTTTTCCTGTGTTTCACCTTAATTAGGCAAAAGATGGCTGTTAAAAAGCCTGCGTGGCTGGTGGCCAAAAAAGTTAACTTCAGGCCCTGCTTAAAACCATGTGGTATTAAAAAGAAAAACTGAATTAAAACAAAGTAGTCTTCAGCAAGTTAATAAGGCAAAGTTTGTGTGAATGCTACAGTATGGTGTCTTAATGAGCAGAGCTAAAACTGAAATGCCAAAACTCAATTCTCAATAGAAAAGTGTTTGATGGGGTAAATGACCATTTACTTAATTTGCCTGTGTATAGTGGGCATCATCAGACACACAAACAGTTCCCAACAGGTCCCGTGAGATTTAATTTGTCTCTCTATGAACAATGTTTTGCAGCCCATTAGTGGCTCCTAAAGGCGGTGTGCTGAACCCCTCTGGACAGGAAGTTTATTCACACCTGCATGTGTTAGTCAGATAATGACATCTCGACCAATGAGGTGTCACTGCAATCAGAGGTGTGAAGAAAAACAAGCATCAGCATCAACCAATCAATGTGATGTGATGCAATCATTACTGAACAGTGATGTTTTTTCAGTTGATATTGTGTCTGACAATGCAATAATTTAATCAAGTGGAATTTTCTTTAGATTTTTAAAAAGAAAAAGGGATTCAATTAGCATGTGAGAGGGGTTGCTGCCAGTCACAAATCCACAGAGAATTATCTCCTGACTGTGCAGCTCCTCTCAGCTCTACAGAGTGTTTTTATCTCAATGGTATTTTGTGTTTAAGGCCCAAAACGTCACTGTTTTTGTTCACTCTCACAGCTCTTATAATAATAATAATAATAATAATAATAATAATAATAATAATAATAATAATAATTCCATACATTTATATAGCGCTTCAGGGGGGACCACACTCTACCACCACCAATATGCCTTACAATGCCAGACGCTTACCTCTCATCAGAGTCCATTTCAGGACTCTAAAACCCACTGTACCAAAGAGTTTGGTGTAGCTCAGCAGCAAATAGACAGTTAGAGACCAGCTGGTGAATAAAGTGGAGGATTTAGCAGGTGAAGAGGGTTGTAGTGCTGCCGGAGTACACCAGAATGTACGGAAGGGGCCACATGAGCAAAGCATTAAATAAGGACACAAAGTATAAGAGCGCCAAATTCCATGTAAGAAAGCAGGTTGGGGGGGGTGGCTGGGTCAAACAAACACAGGACTTTAAACAAGGAGACCGGGGACCGTATCCTGTTTGAAAACAAAAGTAGTGGTATTTTCTTGCCAATGATAGGGCGTTAATTCATATAATGCTCATATGGGTCGTATTAGAGGGTAGGAATAAACAACCTATATTGTCATTTGGTTTGGACAACATTATAATGCTACTTGTTCTGGTTCTGCATCCTTTGGTTCAGTCAGACTGCAATGGAGGGGACAGAGGGGAAGTGGGAAGAAACGAAGCTTGCTGAATGTTAGGCTATGCTAGCAGGCCGAGAATCACAGTAGTTAGAAGTCGGCAGGGAATCAAGCAGGGGGCTAGCGGGCAACCTTCTTGACTCTAGAGAAGTGCTAGAGGGCCCATGGAAGCACTGGAGGTCTGGGAACAAAGGTTGGAAGATTCAGACTAGGCTGGAACAGGCTCTGGATAGACTGGAGCAGAGCTTGCAAACAATTTCCCCCTGAAGAATGCAACTTATTGGGCAAACTCTGGCACTGGCTCACAGATGGCAGTGGGAGTTACTGTGGAAGGATGCGGAAAATGATTAGTTTAGGTAAAGGAGCCTCCAGCAGCTGCTCTTGAGGTGTTAACACAGTATAGCAGTTTTAAAGAGAAACTGCTATGTATGGCAAGCACAGTCCTACACCAAGGGCTGCATCTGTGTGGATGTGTTACTTTAGCTGACAGTGAGGTTATGTAACAGGATCTGTGAAGTTTCAGATACAGGAGTATGAAGGCGTACGATCAGCCTGCCCAGGGACTACGGGTGAAAATTAGCTCTTGAGCTAAAACCTGGTACTATGCATCTCTCCTCTTGAGGTTAATGTTTATTGTACGCTGTCCCTGTTTCTCTAAATAAATAAAATAAAATAAAAAGTATTATGTTTGAAAATGCCTTAGCTTGCTACCATATAGCTAACATTAGCTTACTGACAGCTAACTTATCCTCTCTGGCAGACAAAGGGTGCCAAAATTATAATTCAACATGCTTAAATTTTGTGTTTTTAGCGAGCTACAGGCACTAGGTGGAGTAGTTTTCCTCGCCGGTGGGGGCGGGACTTACATGCACTGTCTCTATGGAAGGATGGAAGTGGGCCATAGAAGGATGTGATTTGCCAGTATTCAGATGACAGACAAACCAGAAGGAATTATGTGATCTCTCTTCTCTCTGTGGGCCGGTCAGCCAAAAGACCAAGGATGTGATTGGCTAGTGCACACATAAAAGACAAACAAGTGGGCCAATCATTTGATCTCTCTTGTCTCTATGGGCTAATAAAAAATAAAATTAAAAAAATAAAGTTTTGACCGGCATGCACCACATGCAGCCCACACAAATAGACCGGCCCACCGGGAAATCTACCGGTACTAGCGATGTCCAATCCATACCTGGCAACAGGTCGTCGTTGCAAATGAGAAATTGTTCTCAATTGACTTACCTGGATAAATAAAGGTTAAAAAAAAACAAATTAGTCAGACCACCACAATGGTTGCCTCAGGGCCACGAGTAATCACTTTGGATTTAAAAATTTCACGCAAGAAGGAAAAAAGCAAACTGCTGAAAGCAAGACCTGCTTATCAAAAATCTCGGACAGCCAGACTACAACCTCAAACATTTTTGTCATTTAAAGACTCATTCTGATCGGTAAGTGCCTGTCACGAGGTCTGATGTTAGCTAACATTAGCCCGATATAATCTGTTCACTTACAACTAACATATGCTATCTAATGTTAGCCCAATATGCAAATATCAGAATTGAATTGGCTGCTTCACGTTAGCGTAAAAAAGTGACTATTTAGGATTTGACTGGCCTTAAAGCGTAACTCTCGCCAAAATGCAACCAAGTATCACCAGGGGCTCTACACTTTAACAAAAGTGTTGAGAACATTGGTTGTGTACCCAGAGTTTACTAAAAAGAGAGGTTTTGAACAACCTACCGTAGGTCTGGTTGTTTCCGGCCGCTACCACCTCGGCAGTCAAAACGAGTCGATATCAAAACAAGTAGCCCCAGATTTAGTACATCTCTTGTGCACCGGTGTAGTTAAGGTGTAGAGCCCCTGATGATACTTGGAGCAAAGTCTCATGTTGTATCGAGCCTTCTTAGTGGTTTAAAAATAGCTATTTTGAGGCTAGCATAAAAGTGCCCCTAGCACTCCCATTCAAAAGGCCATTTGACCAAAAAACGAGAATACGGTAAATCTTAAAAGTGGCGCTTCTGTCCTAAATATGCTTTTAAACGAAAGTTTGACTCGGGTACATTCACAAAAAGACCCTAGGTTGCATTTTGGCGAGAGTTACACTTTAACTAAGGACATGCTTTAACGTGACATAACTTGTGACTTGACCTGACTTGCCACCAGTGTTGGGGAAGTTACTTTTAAAAAATAGTGTTTGATCGTTACTCGTTACTTCTTAAAAAAGTAATCCGTTACTTTACTTAGTTCCCTATGGAAAGTAACTTTTTACTTTACTCGTTACTTTTAAAAGCAGGCGTCTCTGGCAGAGACTGAAGTTAATTACACCAAAACTATCTTTGACCATAAAGCCAATCTCTGGTTTATCAGTGAAGTGTCTGAACTACACTGCAGGCTGGATTCTCTCCTCACAGAGTGACGGCTGATTCGTTATGAACGAGTCCAGCGCGGGTTGAATGCACATCAGCAGGTCATCGGCGTTACACGGTGTTAGTGAATACTACGTAATGTCTGTATCGACTTGTACCGGTCGCGCAGCCACGATGGTCCGTGCATTGTCGTAGACACATACAGCCTCTTTTCTGGAAATCCTCGCGTGTCCGTGCAATCTGCTTCGTGTATGAGGCCGTCTCCACCGCATCCATCTGTGAGGTTGTCAGCTTTGTGTCTGCCTGGATCAGAGCGCCATCCAGCAAAAAGCCACAAAGCTTAAAACGCTCTCAAAAGTTAGCGTTGGCTGCTTCTCGCTTGCCATGATTGCTCTGCTACAGCCTCTGTCACGTCCCGTGTGGAGCTTGTGAGTGCACAGCTGAGAAGGCAGTGTCGCTGTCAAATCTGTCTCTGGGAAAAGTAACGTTGCGCCGAATTGAAAAAGGAACTAAGTTTCATTACCAAATTTTCAGTAGTAGCGCGTAGTACGTCACTGCTTGCCACCCACAAAAATTAACTCGCGACTGGCTTGAGACTTGGAACAAATGACTAGAGACTAACTTAGGACTTGACCACAGATGACATGGTCACAATACTGACTGATGCTATTGCAGCATCTAAGCTAACCTCTTTAGGAGCCTCCATTGTTGTTTTAAACGCCCAGCACACACACCTGAACCGTACCCGTAGCTGCCAGTAGCTCCACACAGGACGCTGATTGGCTGGGCCTCGGTGGCTCGGACACCAACCATAGAATGAAAATATAATGGACGTAGCATCAGTGACATCACGTGTTGGTTTGTGGAATGCCGTAATGAAGCCTGGACTTTGCATTTTGGCAAAAAAACATCTTGATATTTTCTAGCCAGAAGTGACCATATTTACAGAAGAGGGCAGAGACTGGGGAGAATGACGCAGCTTTGCCACCATCGTGTATGGTTTCCATGGGGCTGCACTGAGAAAAGCGGTAGAGAGGGAACGTAGGTGATTTTTAACCAGTTGACACGAGTCATCAGGCAGACTTTTGCCGGCGGGTAAACATGGACCTCTGGGCCGATTGGTGGGATAGCTATGGAAAAAGTACACACTGCGATACTCTGGTAAGAGCAAATAACGATTAACCATGTGTCCAGCTAATTTAAATAGCTCACATTACTGTATTGTGTGAACACTTAACTTCATTTAATATTGTATGTGGTGTTTTCTTTTGCGGGATGGTAATGTTTCACCAAAACAAGTTCCTTCCTGATAGTATTTTGCAGAGCCACCGTCACGTCCATAGCGTTTTTTTCTTCTATCCCAGAATACATCTGTGGTGTAGGCTAAATTGAAACATAATCTCTAGGACAGTAATAGGACAAAGGAAAGGAAACAAGGGTAGAGAGTTACAAAGGAGAGATTGGATAGAGAGACGGTGAGGAAGGCAGGGTTATAGAGAGAGTGATGAAGATGATGGTGGGATGTGCAGAGTGAGGGAGGAGGAGCATCAGAGTCCAACAGGGACTGAGAGGGAGGAGGGGATGAAGGGAATGTGAGAGAGATAATTCAGTTACATGACTCAGGTTAGTTCAGAAAGCTGCCAGAGCTGCAGCTATCTGCAGATCTCTGCAGATGGAGGTTGAGGACAGAGCCCAGCTCTGCTTTCCACAGTTCCCAAACACCTCCTGCAGGAAGCCCTTGTCTCCTTGGCCCCAAACAGTTACCATTATGCTGTACTCCATCTCTCTGATCACTGTGACTCTCAACCTGCTCATTATCATCTCAATCTCCCACTTCAGGCAGATATTAACTTTTTGGCTTCTCTCTACAGGATATGTAACTTAAAAATGTCTTTGAGCTAGTACTGAATAATGTTGCTCCAAATGTCTGACTTTGATGCCTGAGACTGTTGTTCATGTTTACTCTCTTACCAATACCAAGCATTGCTTTCTGTCCACCGTGACCTTAACCAAATCATTTTAACTGTCTACACTTAAACATATGGTAACTACTGATGTGGTGGAACGGAAAATATTCAAGCTCATATGCATTTTTATTTTGTTAACGTTTTTGGGTTGTTTTGTCATTCTTATTGGTGTAATGATGTTTTTCTCTTTCCCTCCAGGCAGCCCTACGGCCCCTTTCCGACAGACTTTCAACTCACACCTCCGGCGGAGCTTTTCGTGCATCCCTGGAGGCTGGGGGCATTGAACCCGAGTGGACAATGTTCAAAGTTTCCATTGCTGAAGCTGCAGCAAGGAGCTGTGGTCTTAGGGCCTTAGGTGCCTCAAGGGGCGGTAACCCACGAACACCGTGGTGGACACCGGTGGTCAGGGAAGCCGTCCGACTGAAGAAGGAGTCTTTCCGGGATATGTTATCCCAGAGGACTCCGGAGGCAGTTGCAAGGTACCGAAGGGCCCGAAGGGCTGCAGCCTCTGCCGTGAAAGAGGCAAAGCAGCGGGTGTGGGGGGAGTTCGGAGAAGACGTGGAGAAGGACTTTCGGTCAGCACCAAGGTGCTTCTGGAAAACCGTTCGCCACCTCAGGAGGGGCAAGCGGGGAACCATCCAAGCTGTTTACCGTAAAGATGGGACGCTGTTGATCTCAACTGAGGAGGTAATAGGGCGGTGGAAGGAGCACTTTGAGGAACTCCTAAATCCAACTAATACGCCCTCTATGGTAGAGGCAGAGCTGGAGGATGATGGGGGATTGTCGTCAATTTCCCTGGTGGAAGTTGCTGAGGTAGTTAAACAACTCCACAGTGGCAAAGCCCCAGGGATTGATGAGATCCGTCCAGAAATGCTTAAAGCTCTGGGTGTGGAGGGGTTGTCTTGGTTGACACGCCTCTTCAACATTGCGTGGAAGTCTGGGACGGTGCCTAAGGAGTGGCAGCCCGGGGTGGTGGTTCCCCTTTTCAAAAAGGGGGACCAGAGGGTGTGTGACAATTACAGGGGTATCACACTTCTCAGCCTCCCCGGTAAAGTCTACTCCAAGGTGCTGGAAAGGAGGGTTCGGTCGATAGTCGAACCTCAGGTTGAAGAGGAACAATGCGGATTCCGTCCTGGTCGTGGAACAACGGACCAGATCTTTACTCTCGCAAGAATCCTGGAGGGAGCCTGGGAGTATGCCCAACCGGTCTACATGTGCTTTGTGGATCTGGAGAAGGCGTATGACCGGGTCCCCCGGGAAATACTGTGGGAGGTGATGCGGGAGAATGGGGTGAGGGGGTCCCTTCTCAGGGCCATCCAATCTCTGTACGACCAAAGCGAGAGCTGTGTCCGGGTTCTCGGCAGTAAGTCGGACTCGTGTCAGGTGAGGGTTGGCCTCCGCCAGGACTGCGCTTTGTCACCAATCCTGTTTGTAGTATTTATGGACAGGATATCGAGGCATAGTCGGGGTGGAGAGGGGTTGCAGTTCGGTGAGCTGGGGATCTCATCGCTGCTCTTTGCAGATGATGTGGTCCTGATGGCATCATCGGCCTGTGACCTTCAGCACTCACTGGATCGGTTCGCAGCCGAGTGTGAAGCGGCTGGGATGAGGATCAGCACCTCTAAATCGGAGGCCATGGTTCTCAGCAGGAAACCGATGGAGTGCCTACTCCAGGTAGGGAATGAGTCCTTACCCCAAGTGAAGGAGTTCAAGTACCTTGGGGTCTTGTTCGCAAGTGAGGGGACAATGGAGCGGGAGATTGGTCGGAGAATCGGCGCAGCGGGTGCGGTATTACATTCAATTTATCGCACCATTGTGACGAAAAGAGAGCTGAGCCAGAAGGCAAAGCTCTCAATCTACCGGTCAGTTTTCGTTCCTACCCTCACCTATGGTCATGAAGGCTGGGTCATGACCGAAAGAACGAGATCCAGGGTACAAGCGGCCGAAATGGGTTTTCTCAAGAGGGTGGCTGGCGTCTGCCTTAGAGATAGGGTGAGAAGCTCAGTCATCCGTGAGGAGCTCGGAGTAGAGCCGCTGCTCCTTCGCGTTGAAAGGAGCCAGTTGAGGTGGTTTGGGCATCTGGTAAGGATGCCCCCTGGGCGCCTCCCTAGGGAAGTGTTCCAGGCACGTCCAGCTGGGAGGAGGCCTCGGGGAAGACCCAGGACTAGGTGGAGGGATTATATCTCCAACCTGGCCTGGGAACGCCTCGCGATCCCCCAGTCTGAGCTAGTTAATGTGGCTCGGGAAAGGGAAGTTTGGGGTCCCCTGCTGGAGCTGCTACCCCCGCGACCCGATACCGGATAAGCGGATGAAGACGGATGGATGGATAGCATAGTGATTTGTTGTAAAGTGACATATGGTAATAAACAGACATATTCACAATGTAATATTGTGTCTTTTTATCGATTTTTCACACTGATGTGAAATAAGAGACAATGATGACATGTTGAAAACTCCAGAACAAAAACAGAACTAGGTGTTTTATTAGCCTTCATACTCCTGGGCATCTGAGTGGGATTGCTGCATTCAAACCTGCCCAAAACGGACCGCACCAAGGGGGAAAACCAACCCTAGTGGGATTCAACCAAACTAAATGAGGCAGCTGTTAAAGCCTGAGTCCATTTTTTGGTGGTCCACTTCGATGACAGATGCCTGCAAAAACACCCTTAGTAAGCAGCCTGTGCCATGCAACCATTATTGTTCAGTGTAGAGCTACATTATCTGCACACTTAAACTGCCACAGTTATTCATGAAATGCTCTGCTGACTTGCAAGAAGATGGAGCTGTAAACTAGTATTTTGCATTTTACATGAAGTAAAAAAGTTGAAATGACAAGGTGAATAGTGGTGTCATCAAGTCAACCTTTGTTGAGTCCAAGACCAGGACTAGTCAAGACAGAGTCCAAATGAGAGACAGAAAAAGAGAATCCTCTTCAAGACCACTTATATACTTGTTCATAATGTATGTGATGCAAGAGACACTATATCTTTTATTTTAAGATAATCATTTTGCATTATTTTTTGTAATGATCTAAAAGCAAGTACAGTGTACCAACACTGTACTTGCTTACTGGTACTGCTTACTTACTGGTAACACAGGTGTCCCTAAAAAATACAAATGTTCCCATTTTTGAAACTTATCACTTGTCTTGAAGAATCCATGGTACAAAGTGCTCAGTGACATTGTGTCTGTGGCCGAAATCAAAAAAAGCTCTCGCTGCTCGGCCCCTAATAAGACAGGCAAAAACAATAGAGTCCACGCAGCTTCACTGCTCGGCCCCTAATTATCATCAAGGGATTTAGTGGAAATTTCCTCAGGTATGTAAGGTATATCAAATGTGGCCAACTGCACTCATCCCACAGCTGAGAAATATAGTACACCCAAAAGTAAGTGAAAGAGCAAGACACTCCAATGGGGTTATTCACTGAAAAAAACAGCTACCATGGAAACAATGTTTTTTTTGCACTTCATCAAAGGACCAAAAATGTAGATGTATGTGGGTTCACGTAACATACACCACAAGGATGAGAGCACAATAGTAGCATCAGACATAATGACATCATCTTTAATAAGTGTGAATGGATCATACTGACACTCCAAAATCCACTATGAAAACTAAATATCAAGATGAAAGAGTAACATCAATATTGAACAGACTGGCCTGTTTTGTAGCTCACTTGAACAAATCACGTATAAGATAGTTCAGTAAAATAGGTCAAACTATGCTAAGCCAAATGAAGCTATGGACTCGTGTGCAGAAAGGGTTTTTAAGCAGGAAGAGGTGTCAAATTATAAATACATGGTCTATAATCATAACCATACGAACTGCTAATTATTTAAATCTTCTAAATTAAAATATCTTTGATTTTGTGTCTCCAATCCCCACATGAGCGTAATGCCAGAGTACACAGTGGCATGTTAACCTAGGACACAAACTAATGAGCTGATCATTTCAGACAGGTGTGTTGATGCTCTGAAATATCTATTTCCTCTTGTAATGGCTTCTTCAGGAGAGAACAACTGCCACCAGAGAAGGCCTTAGTTTAATAGAAATGTTTGGGGTGGGGCCCAGTGAAGGGCCCAGTGAAGGAAACGTGGACGCAATTTAACGACCTGAGATGTACCCATAGTATGCTCATTAGTGAAAACAGGTGTGCATCATTAGCACTTTCAGCAGCGAGTGTGTGGACTCTGACAAGAGGAGGGAGGAATCTTTAAACTGCTATGACGTATGTCTGAGTCTGGTCTCGAGACATTTTTTTCTATTGTCTCAGACTTGTCTTGGACTTGTCTCAGACTTGAGTCCAGCACTTTCTTTCAAACTTTCTCCTTCAAAACAAAACCATTGAAGCGTGTTTGTCCAGAAAACAGGTATTAGTTGAATTCAAAATCCATCCAGAACGGACACTGACATTGGTCACCTATACTCCTGGCTGCATCATACGAGCCTGTATTATTATTATTATTATTATTATTATTATTATCATTATCATCATCATCATCATTATCATTATCATTATTATTATTATTATTATTATTATTATTATTAGGGGCGTGGACCCTATTGTATTTGTTTGAATTATTTATTCTTCTTCCTAAGAAATCCATGTTCCCAAGCACGAAAACTCACCAGACTTTGCACATAAATCCAATCCTATGCTAAACTTAATCACTGCGTTTTGTGTGCTAAGTGTCCAGCCATCTAAAATTCTAAACTTTAAAAATTCATAACTTATCAGCTGTACACGCTACAACGTAGCAACTTATGCCAAACTGCAGCCCCAATGGAGCAGAAACTACGCTCTGCTGTAACCACGAGCAATTTCTCTTCTTAAACCTATCTACTCCCACCAAATTTGGGCAACTCCATCTCCAGACTGTCTACAAACTTAACTTTTCAGATTTCTGATTAATCAAACATTTAGCCCATAGTGCATTACCACATTTTACTGCATATAGTAGTGTAAACAAATCCAGCAATTTCTTCCAAACTAAATCTTTAATGTTCGTGGAAAAAAAAATCACAACATCTGAAGATCATTATAGAATTGGTTTGCAAAATTTTATCTAAAAAAAATTAATTTAAATTTTAGTTAAAAATGCCCCAATAAAAATAATCTTTAATTGCATACTTGACACCTGCTGCTTGGTTGTCAAAACAATGATGTGATTTGTTTGTAGCTGTTGATGTTGTATTGGGCCTAGGAATGAGTGGGCTGGTAGGTCCATTCTGGAGAAGGGGTGCCATGCTAGTGCAAAGCATTAGACCTTAACAGAGACTAATGCTATCTTTCAAATAGTGTACTGATCACATTGAAGGCTACTAGAAGAAGAGTTGGTAAAATCAGCCACATTAATACCAGCTTCAATAAACTAAATTATTTGCAATTGTACTCTAGAGTTTGTCATTCCCGAGCCCCTGTAATCATAGCTAAAAATCATAGCTAAAAACTAAAATGTTTTTTTTATTTTTTGAAATAAGGAGTGTTCAGAAAGAACTAAAAGGAGGAAAATATCAGTGAAAGTGGAGGAACATTTGTGTCTCCCTGAAAAGGAGTCTATGATTGATGATTTGTTCTGAAAAGCAATCCCCACTGGATGATTTGTTAGAGCATACTGAAAGTGAAGATTCCACGGACACTTTCTACAAGGCTTGTGATCAGAACTGTTTTGAGAATTCAAATAATTTAGAAGATGAAAATTCCTCAGATTTTGTTAATGATTTTAACATTTCCTCATTTGATGATCTGGATTCTGAAAACTGGGTGCCAGGTGATATGCCTGGTTGGGATAGTGACTGTGATTTGCATGGAAATGAATGTTCTGACTGATAATGATGATGATGATGATTCATGTGGGCTTGCAGAGTGGGCTGCAGAATTCCAAGTACCACAAACAGCATTGTCTGCCCTTCTTAAAATCCTAAGGAGGAAGGGCCTTGATATCCCAATGGATGCCAGAACTCTTATGTCCACTGACAGATCTTGCAATGTGACGAATATGGCTGGGGGGTCCTACTACCACTTTGGAATCAAAAATGCTCTCATAGCTGAACTACCATCTTTAGGATATTTAGCAAATGTGACTGATATTCTCACACTCAAAACGACATTGATGGATTGCCCTTATTCCATAGCTCCAGTATCAGTCTGTGGCCTATTCTGGGTAGGATTAAGGAAATTCCAGGGTGTAGTGTGTTTGTAATTGGAGTGTACTCAGGTCCGTCCAAACCCGCAAACGTGCAAGAATATGAAAGCCGTTTCTCAGAGTGGTATTGTGTACAATGGGTGTACATTTCAGGGTAGCATTACCCGATGCTTTTATTTGTGATGCACCTGCTTGTGCCTTTCTTAAATGCTGCAAAGGCCATATTTATGGGTGTGAGAGGTGCACTCAAAAAGGTCAGTACATGAATGGGAAGGTTATCCTGAAATATCAGCAGAGCTCAGGACAGATGAGCAATTTGGTAGTCAAGTGTCTCAAGTCATTAGTTCTTTTGTAATGGGCTAGGTTACTTGCATGAGAGAAAATTAGACTAAGGAAGTGAGCACAGCACGCACACGACAGAAGGAGAGAGATGGTAGGCTAATGTTACATCTCAACATTCTAAAAAATTTGCCTTCCTTTACATCTTTTCCAGAAACAAATGTGATTTTTGCTGTGGTTAGTAGTTCTTGTTGTAATAGCAGTTCTGTTACATAGGACTGGATGTTATTTTCACTAATTGCATACTTGAGTGGCTGGGTTAGCTCAGTTGGTGGAGCGGGCGCACATGTGTAGGGGTTTGCTCCTCAACGCAGGGGAAACGTAGAGAGCTCTACTTTAAAGTTCTTTTACAACCTTTTTATATCATCTTTATAATGTGGATTTTAACCTTTTTTTTTTTAAGCAGTGATTGCTTTTAATCTCACAGGAGGATTTTAACCTGCAACAGCTCATTTTAATGGAGGATTGTTTTAACAAGCCAGGAAGCAAGTTTTTTTTTTTGCAGGATGGTGGGGGAAGACTCATGAATATTCATTATGGAACTCATCCCTGATTGGCTAACCCTGACATTGTTACCCTAACCATAACCAATCCCACTCCTCTTGCCTAAACATAACCAATCCCACCAGAGCAGGCAACGAGTACTAGCCATTCAAAGGGAGAGTAGGACGGATTCTTCCCCTACCATCCTACAAAAAAGAATTCCGCAGCCAGGAAACCTAAGGGGTGAGTCAGCTGATCTTATTGTGTTTGCACACTGAAGACTACTAAACTCCCCACCTATACAGGATGGCCTTTTATCAACTTTTAGAGTGGATTTTTATCCTCTTTTAATAACTTGGAGACAGTGTGGACCCAGGAGGTACCCAAAGAGGGCCCCTTTCTTTCGGGCAACGGCCTAAGCACCCACAAGGCCTCCGAACCTGTGCGTATTAAGTTCTTTTAACCTCACTGTAACCTTTTACTCCACAGCTTTAAGGAGCCTACCTTCCTTTTACTTCTCTCTTTACTTTCTTAATCCCCCTCTCTCTCTCTCTTTTTATTCCTCTGTATTTTCCTTTACTGAAGGTTTATTGGGCCTATGTGATCAGGTTTTTTTAGGGCCCGAGCGCCGACAGCGGCGAAGGCCCTATTAAAACTGAAGGAATTACTATTCCTTCTTTCTTTTCTGCAAATTAATCGCCTTTTTGAGGGGCTTAACATATGCAAAAACTCACCAAAATTGGCGGTCGAATCAATTCTGGTGAAACTTACGTATTTTAAGGGTTTCGGGAATAGGCGCACAAAAATGGCTCGCTAGCGCCCCCTACAAAATCAAAACAATTTAACACCTGCAGTCCGTTTAACGTAGACTCACGAAACTTGGTACACATATGTAACGTGTCAAGACGTACAAAAAAGCACATTGGAGCCATACCCTAAACTCAACAGGAAGTCCGCCATTTTTAATTGAAAGTTTGAATTTAGTGCGATTTTGGCCATTTCCACATCTCGTACTTTAACGAACTCCTCCTAGAGATTTCAACCGATCGACTTCAAATTCGGTCTGTGCCATCTTAAGACGTTAAAGATGAAAAGTTATTAAAAGAAAAACTTTTCGTCATAGGGCCTGGCCTTGGTGTGGTGGCCATTTTGTGTGTTTCGCCATCGAAACGGGAAGTGGGTGTAACTTGAGTGTACATTATCCAACTGGCTCAAAACTTTTCAGGATTCATAAGAGTCCAACCCTGAGGACAAATAAAGGCCGATATTTACTTAAAGTCATAGCGCCCCCTAGTGGCAACAGGAAGTAGGCCTAAAAGTCAAGGTGCTATACTTTAACAAACTCCTCCTAGAGATTTCATCCAATGGACTTCAAATTTAGTCTGTACCATCTCAACACCTTAAAGATGAAACGTTATTAAAAGAAAAACTTTTCGTCCAACGGTGTGGGTGTGGCGGCCATTTTGAGTGTTTAGCGATGAACAATGGCTATTGTTAAAAACAGCATCCATGTCTGACATAATCAATTTTGAATATCTTAGGAGTGGAGCCCTTCTTCTGCCCATGTGGGGCCCAACAACAAAGCTCACTCTGAGCCCATGCCCAGCCGAAGCCCAACTAGACCAAACATAGGCGTAAATCCCAGAGGGGTCGGGGGGGGTCAGGCCTCCCCCTCCCCATCTAAGGGTTGCCCCCCCTGAAATATTAAAAACCATGCAGTGTATTGTAAATAACATAATGATGTATACTTACAATATCTGTGTAAGTAGTAAAACAATACAAACCCCAAAAAATGCTTTTTAAGTTTAGAAACATTTTGAGTCCCCCCCTCCCTTGCCTCACCGTAGTTTGGTCCACTGCCTGTTTCACACACCAAGTCCGGCGGACCACGGGAGAGAATGAGAGAACATACTGGTAGTTAGATTGGCTACAGTAACGCTAGTTGTGGAATAGTAAGTAGGCTGTTCAAGGCTATTTCCTTCACATTAAATATCGGATGAAGTTTTTTCTTTTCTCAAATAGAAATGATGCTGAGTAATTAATAAATTTAAAAAAAAAAAAGTTTGCTATGTTACTGTTACAATGTAATAGTAGTATAATAATAGTGTAGCTTGTTTAATAGCTTGTTGGAAAGAAATACACCCACTACAACTAACATTACCATGGCGATAAGCCTAACGTTATGTGCATGAACTGATATTAGGGTTAATATTGGAGATCTACAGGTTGTGTTTTGCTCAATATATTAAGTGGCTGATCAGTGGGTTTACTGCAGTTAAATATATATCCTCTGTCCCAGACATAACCTAATATTTATGTGGAGGATGCAAGATCATTTTATAATTATAATATGACCGAGTGGTGAACCTATGAACCGTTTTACAGTCGGCGTAGCCGAGCTGTCGCGCGCCAATGTGACGTCAAAATGACGTAGATCTCGCTGGCGCGCCAGGATTTTGAGTGGGCGTCCAGAGGGCGTGCACCATTATATTTTTTTCAGCGGCGCACGACAAAGCAGAAACAGGAAGCCTGAACGAGCTTGAGGGTAACGTGATGCCAGGACTCTCAGAGTGACTGCAAGTCTCTCTTGTAAACTTACTGGGTTAAGATGAGTTATTTTATGGTGAATGAAAGGCTTGATCCGACCAAGTAGGTCATCCAATCAAATCGAAGCATTGACGTCAATGCTGTTGCCAGTTCTGCCGTTGTTTACCTTTTTCTTCTTCTTCTAGTCCGTAGAAATAGCAAAGTCGGTAGCCTTTCCTCATTAGCACCACCTCTGTTCAGGAGAAGACTGCAACTAGTGTCACGACCACCAGCGCGAGTATAAACAGTCACGGCGCTCCCTTGACGTCACACTGGCGCTCGACAGGTCGGCTGCAGCGAGTATACCCCACGTTTAACTCGTAGACAGGGGCAGATCTACAGGGTGGTAAGGGGGGGCAGGTGCCCTCCCCCCACTCTGGAGCCTTGCCCCTACAGCTGCCGCCCTAACTTTGGTGATCCAAAAACTGTACTTGTAAAAACAGACCGCCACTATGTCCACAAGCTTCTCAAAACATTGAACTAAACAATACATTTACCAAAAGTGAACAATTTAGTTTTTAATTTTAAATGTTTTCTTAGCCCCCTGCCCCTCAAATACTTAGCTACGTCCCTGATTCAAACGTGCGAGCAGTGTTCGCTCAGTCTGGCTCGCACACAGGAGTCTGCTGCAATGTGGTGGCCCTGCAACCCGGCTGGAGAGACTGAGCTGCCCCCCCGAGCCTCTGAAGGTGAAGTCAGTTTCCCCAGGTGAAGTTTAAACACACGTTTAACTTAAAGTTACATTTGTAATAAATGTAATGTATGCTAAAGGCGAGTCATCCATCCATCCATCCATCTTCTTCCGCTTATCCGGTAACGGGTCGCGGGGGTAGCAGCTCCAGCAGGGGACCCCAAACTTCCCTTTCCCGAGCCACATTAACCAGCTCCGACTGGGGGATCCCGAGGCGTTCCCAGGCCTGGTTGGAGATATAATCCCTCCACCTAGTCCTGGGTCTTCCCCGAGGCCTCCTCCCAGCTGGACGTGCCTGGAACACCTCCCTAGGGAGGCGCCCAGGGGGCATCCTTACCAGATGCCCGAACCACCTCAACTGGCTCCTTTCGACGCGAAGGAGCAGCGGCTCTACTCCGAGCTCCTCACGGATGACTGAGCTTCTCACCCTATCTCTAAGGGAGATGCCAGCCACCCTCCTGAGGAAACCCATTTCGGCCGCTTGTACCCTGGATCTCGTTCTTTCGGTCATGACCCAGCCTTCATGACCATAGGTGAGGGTAGGAACGAAAACTGACCGGTAGATTGAGAGCTTTGCCTTCTGGCTCAGCTCTCTTTTTGTCACAACGGTGCGAGTCAGCATCAGCAAAAACAGTCTATTACGTTAGCCAAAAGTCAAATCGCTCCCTCGTGATTTGTAAGAGCACTTTGATTAGTTTTGATTTTAGTAAAGACAAGAACAGCTTAATATAAAATGTAAAATCTTGTTTGTATCCATAACTTTTAGTGATGGTCGCTGTTTTGCCGACGTTACGTTACAACACCCAATACAGTGCCAGTTGGGAGACCGATCATTTTTATTTGATTAGCTAATCAGTCCTATAAAATCCACTTCCTCTCACATATCACAGCAATAAGGCTGCACAAATTAAACCAGGTTACAACTGGGGAAATAACAAATACAATAGGATTAAGTAGTCTAAACATAACTGTTGTGTGCATGTGATAAATCTCTTCTGATTTGATGTTTGTTAGGCTACTTACTGTATTAGCTACAGGGCCCTACAGTGTAATGTAATACAAGAATAACCAGAGCTTTTCACATATTGACTTTTGCAGGCTAGAGTAGCTGAACAAATTAGCTGGCGCCTAAACATGAAAAGGAAGGCTAAAGGTGGGGATATTGCCAGCTTTTTTGCTAAGAAAATTCAAAGAATTACACAGAGAATAAGGGAAATGAAGAAGGTGAACGCAGTAAAGTGGAGAAACCAGGAGGGTCAGAGCAGATGAAGACCACAGAAGGAGACGAGGAAATAAGTGAATGAGAAGAGGAAATAAGTGAAGGAGACGAGGAAAAAGAAGAATCAGTGAGGGATGAAGAGGAGGCTCCAGATTCAGAGAGAGGAACAGAGGCAGGGAGTGATCAGGAGGAGGAAGATGACAGAGAGGAAGAGGGTAGACCTGCAATTCCCCCTGGACCATATGCAGGGCTTAAAGTGAAAAAATATCCTGAGCCTGAAACTTTTTTTGGAACAGGGGGGGGGGTCCACAGTGTAATGTTTCAATATGTACTCATTAAAATTCATTTGACTGGCAAAACAGTTAAAGTCCTTCTTACATTACACAATAATAAAAGTCATAATTTTTAAGAAGTAAAAATTTTGGCTCAATTTTTACTTCTTCCAACCATATGTTCAATTAAGAGTCAATGGAGATTTACATATTGCAATAATATCATAATCCTACAATGCATCATTGTGAAAACAAAACGTTCTAGATGTTGTATTGTTACTTTGGCCAGGTCATCATCAAAAAGTGAATTAGTGCATTTATGATTTTGTCCATGTTGACATTAGTTGCTTCATGTACATTTATTAAAAAAGTGGCATTGTTTATCTTTTCATATAGCTAGACGTCTAAACTCTGGGACAAGGCTGTGATGTTTAAATACCTGCCATGCTGATTCCAAACAGACAGCTTTGTCAAGGCAGTTTGGGCTTCAGATAGCTTTTACACAGTGGCCATCGTTAATGATAAATCATGTTCCTCTATGAACGTGCACACACGTATAGTTGTATCACAAACACGGCCGGTCAGTGAAGGAGCAGTGGTAGCCGTCATTGCCGGTAACATACTCGTATGACAGAGTGCACGGACCGGAGCTTTGTGACTAGCATCTAATGACTAGCAAGCACTTTCTTACCACTGCTGCCGTACAGTATCTTCCTTGATTTCCCTCAATTTGAGGCACCAAGTGCTAAACAGCTTCCTGTCTCCACCCTTTTCCTCTTGTCCTCTATTCATGCCCAGCGCCATTTGTTTTTAACTCCTTTCTCAACTAAAGCTGTATCTACATGCTCCAAGTTTGATAAACCCTTGCCTCCATTTTTTTTAGCCGCGTTACCACAGAGACCACACCGCACTCTCGCTTTTCGGCAAAGACCCGCCCTACTTTGCATCTGATTGGCTAGAACTCGTTTCATTGGTAGGTGGAAGTTCGATGATTGGTTAAACCCAGCGCATCAAAAACAGATCCCATGTGGACTTTTTCATTTATTTATTTTTCTAAAATAGTCATACTCCAGAAATCCGGCACCAGGCCCGAGTACTTTAAGCCCTGCGTTAGTTAAAGCTGCGTTCCTCTCATATGATTGGTAGGTGAAATCAATTGACTCGAAAATATTAAACCGCACGCAAGTTTTTTTTTCACCGAGGCCGCATGCCGGAGATCCAGCACGGTGGCAGAATACTTTAAGCCCTGCCTATGGTATGTTTTTATTCTTCTTCCTTATAAATTGCCGTGCAGTAGGATAATATGTAATGTCACTTATATGCATTGGCTATGTCCATGTTGTAAAATTGCATTAGATAATTATAGTTGCCAAAATTGAAACATGCAATGGTTGCAACATTTGTACCATTGTCAAATCAAAAACAACCAAACACACATCTAGGAGACTACATGATACTTTTGTAACATCTACACTTGGACAGCAAACACATGTTTAGACTCATCATAGACTCAATGATCAGTGAGGTGGACAGGCACTTTTCAAACTCTAGCAGCAAGATAATGAGGGCTATATTTAACCGGCCTGGCCTCAGTACCGGTTACCTGCGTTGTGTCTAACTTATGAAGGCTGGAGACTCAGGCTTTGGCACAGGACATTTATTGCTGTTGAGTGTTTTAGAGAGGAGAAACACAGCGCTGGTAGAATGCCCTCAACACACGCAGCTCTCGGCCAGATCCAACATCGTCTCTTAGAAATAATTTAATTTCTCAATAAAATAAAAAACACATATTAAACAATAAATGCAAAAATACAACATAAGAATATAAAAATACTTTTGTAATATATAGCCTATATAAAACTGCTCTCAGATGTCTCACACTTTAACTGCAAACTCACAGCATTACAAAATACACATTTTAAATCACAATAAGTCGTGCAAATAACATACCTGTTGAGTGTTTTAGAGAGGAGAAACACGGCGCTGATAGAATGCCCTCAACACACGCCTAACAACATAAAGAGAACATACATGTACTTATACGGGCGCAGTGCAGGACACAAAATGGCGAATGCCAACGCAGATACATATGAAAACATAGCATGTAAGCTAGCTCACTAAAACACTCAGAACTGAATAATAAACAAAAATACACAGAAGAGAATGAAACAGTCCAACTGCTAAAGACCTATACTAACCACAATCAGCCTGTCTAATCACTTAAATACACATTAAACATAGTATTTTATACATTCGCCACGCGCTACTCAAAGTACCTACCGCTCTCGGCCAGATCCAACATCGTGTGAGGAGAGCCGGGAAAACAAATAGTACGTCCACAAAACGAACAGCAGAGGGTGCATTACCCATGCAAAATACATACACAGTCCCTTCATTGAATAAGGAGCAAAGAAACAAAAATGAATACACAGTAAAATGAGGGATATTTGGTGGAATACAAACACTTTTCAAGCTTTAAACCCATCAAACAATGACTTCTTAAAGGAATAATTGGTTTGTTAGTGGCTGAGGAATTTGGCTCTGACTTGCAGACTTGAAAACTGAGATCCACCAGGCAAAAAGACTTCTTGAAAGAAACAGAGCAACAGAGCAAATGGCAAAGTCAACCCATCCAGTCTGACTGACTTTGTGACGTTCTTGGCGCATTTTAAGGAGGTTTTCTTTGAGCATTTTCACCTGTGCAAGATCACTATTGTTTTGCCAGTGAGTACTGCTTGGTGTGAGCGAAGCTTTTCAACTTTGAGGCTTGTAAAAAATCACCTGCCTCAACCATGGCAGATGACCGACTGAGAAATCGGGCTGTTCTCAGTATTGAGAAACAGCGTGCAAAAGCACTAGATTTAGATAGGTTGGTGAAACGTTTTGCTGCAAAGCACAACAACTGTCGCCTTAAGCTTTCCTTTTCCGTGATTTGTGGACTGTAATTAGATGTTTTTAATTATAATAAGTACTTGAGTATTGTCTGCTGTTTTATACTTGTAGTCCACTGCATCTTGGACACAATAATTGTACTTTTTATTTTATATTTTCATTTTGCTTTTTATACTTTTACGTTTTAAAAGATGCACAGTTTAGTTTAGTTTGAACACTGGGGCTTATTCCTGTTGTGAATTAAAAACGCTTGTAGTGTGTAAGGGCATGTTTAAACAATAACTACCGTAGTTTAAAAGTATTCTTGTGTTTGTTTTGTTCAAGCCATTCACATATAGGGATTCCCACGTACCGTCTACCCATGCCACCCTACCAAGACCTCTTGCCCCCCCTTTGCCACCCCATGTAAACTTTTCTAGATCCACCACTGCTCATAGACATCTGACGTTAAATATTTGTGTTGTTGTTGCCCAGATTAAATGACAGATAAAAGAAAAACAGACATAAGATCCTTTTTCAGTACACCAAAACATCTTTATAAGAATGGGTGCTTATGGAAATACTAAGGTCACTATGGGTGGAACAGGTGGAGAGTCTCAGGGAGACCAGGAACAGTCAGGTGGAGAGTCTCGGGGAGACCAGGGCCAGTCAGGTGGAGAGTCTCAGGGAGACCAGGGATAGTCAGGTGTAGAGTCTCGGGGAGACCAGGGACAGTCAGGTGGAGAGTCTCGGGGAGACCAGGGACAGTCAGGTGTAGAGTCTCAGGGAGACCAGGGCCAGTCAGGTGTAGAGTCTCGGGGAGACCAGGGACAGTCAGGTGGAGAGTCTCGGGGAGACCAGGGACAGTCAGGTGTAGAGTCTCAGGGAGACCAGGGCCAGTCAGGTGTAGAGTCTCAGGGAGACCAGGGACAGTCAGGTGGAAAGTCTTAGGGAGACCAGGGACAGTCAGGTGGAGAGTCTCAGAGAGACCAGGGACAGTCAGGTCTAGAGTCTCAGGGAGACCAGGGACAGTCAGGTGGAAAGTCTTAGGGAGACCAGGGACAGTCAGGTGGAGAGTCTCAGGTAGACCAGGGACAGTCAGGTGTAGAGTCTCAGGGAGACCAGGGACAGTCAGGTGGAGAGTCTCAGGTAGACCAGGGACAGTCAGGTGGAGAGTCTCAGGGAGACCAGGGACAGTCAGGTGGAGAGGCTCAGGGAGACCAGGGAAAGTCAGGTGGAGAGGCTCAGAGAGACCAGGGCCAGTCAGGTGTAGAGTCTCAGGGAGACCAGGACCAGTCAGGTGGAGAGTCTCAGGGAGACCAGGGACAGTTTCGTTGGAGAGTCTCAGAGAGACCAGGGACAGTCAGGTCTAGAGTCTCAGGGAGACCAGGGACAGTCAGGTGGAGAGTCTCAGGTAGACCAGGGACAGTCAGGTGTAGAGTCTCGGGGAGACCAGGGACAGTCAGGTGGAGAGGCTCAGGGAGACCAGGGACAGTCAGGTGGAGAGTCTCGGGTAGACCAGGGACAGTCAGGTGGAGAGTCTCAGGTAGACCAGGGACAGTCAGGTGGAGAGTCTCGGGGAGACCAGGGACAGTCAGGTGGAGAGTCTCGGGTAGACCAGGGACAGTCAGGTGGAGAGTCTCGGGGAGACCAGGGACAGTCAGGTGGAGAGTCTCGGGTAGACCAGGGACAGTCAGGTGTAGATTCTCGGGGAGACCAGGGACAGTCAGGTGGAGAGTCTCGGGGAGACCAGGGACAGTCAGGTGGAGAGTCTCAGGGAGACCAGGGATAGTCAGGTGTAGAGTCTCGGGGAGACCAGGGACAGTCAGGTGGAGAGTCTCGGGGAGACCAGGGACAGTCAGGTGTAGAGTCTCAGGGAGACCAGGGCCAGTCAGGTGTAGAGTCTCGGGGAGACCAGGGACAGTCAGGTGGAGAGTCTCGGGGAGACCAGGGACAGTCAGGTGTAGAGTCTCAGGGAGACCAGGGCCAGTCAGGTGTAGAGTCTCAGGGAGACCAGGACCAGTCAGGTGGAGAGTCTCAGGGAGACCAGGGACAGTTTCGGTGGAGAGTCTCAGAGAGACCAGGGACAGTCAGGTCTAGAGTCTCAGGGAGACCAGGGACAGTCAGGTGGAAAGTCTTAGGGAGACCAGGGACAGTCAGGTGGAGAGTCTCAGGTAGACCAGGGACAGTCAGGTGTAGAGTCTCGGGGAGACCAGGGACAGTCAGGTGGAGAGTCTCAGGTAGACCAGGGACAGTCAGGTGGAGAGTCTCAGGGAGACCAGGGACAGTCAGGTGGAGAGGCTCAGGGAGACCAGGGAAAGTCAGGTGGAGAGGCTCAGAGAGACCAGGGCCAGTCAGGTGTAGAGTCTCAGGGAGACCAGGACCAGTCAGGTGGAGAGTCTCAGGGAGACCAGGGACAGTTTCGTTGGAGAGTCTCAGAGAGACCAGGGACAGTCAGGTCTAGAGTCTCAGGGAGACCAGGGACAGTCAGGTGGAGAGTCTCAGGTAGACCAGGGACAGTCAGGTGTAGAGTCTCGGGGAGACCAGGGACAGTCAGGTGGAGAGGCTCAGGGAGACCAGGGACAGTCAGGTGGAGAGTCTCGGGTAGACCAGGGACAGTCAGGTGGAGAGTCTCAGGTAGACCAGGGACAGTCAGGTGGAGAGTCTCGGGTAGACCAGGGACAGTCAGGTGGAGAGTCTCGGGGAGACCAGGGACAGTCAGGTGGAGAGTCTCGGGTAGACCAGGGACAGTCAGGTGTAGATTCTCGGGGAGACCAGGGACAGTCAGGTGGAGAGTCTCGGGGAGACCAGGGACAGTCAGGTGTAGAGTCTCAGGGAGACCAGGGCCAGTCAGGTGGAGAGTCTCAGGGAGACCAGGGACAGTTTCGGTGGAGAGTCTCAGAGAGACCAGGGACAGTCAGGTCTAGAGTCTCAGGGAGACCAAGGACAGTCAGGTGGAAAGTCTTAGGGAGACCAGGGACAGTCAGGTGGAGAGTCTCGGGTAGACCAGGGACAGTCAGGTGGAGAGTCTCAGGTAGACCAGGGACAGTCAGGTGTAGAGTCTCGGGTAGACCAGGGACAGTCAGGTGGAGAGTCTCAGGTAGACCAGGGACAGTCAGGTGGAGAGTCTCAGGTAGACCAGGGACAGTCAGGTGGAGAGTCTCGGGGAGACCAGGGACAGTCAGGTGAAGAGTCTCGGGGAGACCAGGGACAGTCAGGTGGAGAGTCTCAGGGAGAGCAGGGACAGTCAGGTGGAGAGTCTCGGGTAGACCAGGGACAGTCAGGTGGAGAGTCTCAGGTAGACCAGGGACAGTCAGGTGGAGAGTCTCAGGGAGAGCAGGGACAGTCAGGTGGAGAGTCTCGGGTAGACCAGGGACAGTCAGGTGGAGAGTCTCAGGTAGACCAGGGACAGTCAGGTGGAGAGTCTCAGGGAGACCAGGGACAGTCAGGTGTAGAGTCTCAGGTAGACCAGGGACAGTCAGGTGTAGAGTCTCAGGTAGACCAGGGACAGTCAGGTGGAGAGTCTCAGGTAGACCAGGGACAGTCAGGTGTAGAGTCTCGGGGAGACCAGGGACAGTCGGGTGGAGAGTCTCAGGTAGACCAGGGACAGTCAGGTGGAGAGTCTCAGGTAAGTGTGTTGAGCTTAGTTCATATTTTAGCAGGTGTGTGGCTGTCAGGGTTAGCAGATGAGCTTTACCAGTGGCTCACTAATTTACATTATGATCAGCTAACTTAACAAGTCTACAAAAGCATTGTATTTCTTTTATATGGGGACACTTTTTCAAAATTAGTCATTGTGTTTAAAAGGTATTTTTGTGGCTTGATTGTAAACAACTTAAAAATATATAAATGGTTTTAAAGAAGAATATTTTTGGTCAATTTAGTCAGCTTTTTCATTGAATCAAGAGAAACACTGAAAAGAAGGATAATGGTACAGTCTCCATGCTACACTAATGATAGTATTAAGGCTTTCCTCTGTGTACACATGTCCTCTACGAGTATAACAGTGGCTGTATTATCTGTGTGTGTTTATTGGAAGGCAGAGGAGAGAAAGAAAAGAAATGCCAGAATGAAGCCTGGAGGTTGAAATGAGTGTAGTTTGGCCTACTGATGTCAAATAGCAGACAGATAATGCTCTGGAGCTGACACAACTAACATTTTTGGATAAAAGTGTATGGAATTCTCTGGGAAAAATCCTGAATTGTTTTATATTTTTGTTAGATCCAGAGTTTATTTGTCAGGGTTTTGGTATTTTGTTCTGTTTTATTGTGGTAGTCTTGTTTTTCTGTTATGTTCGGTTTCCTGTTTTATTTTGTAGTCTGTCTTGTCTCCCTTGTCTTGTCTAGCTTACTTCCTGTCTTTGTTTGTTTCCCGCCTTTTTTGATTTGTTCTGCCCCACCCTGATTTGTTTCACCTGTTGTGTCACCAGTCCAGTGTTAGTCCTCGTTACCTGGTGTATTTAGTTCCTGTTCTGTCTTTGTCTCTTGTCGGATTATTGTTCTTGTTGCGTGTATTTTGTTACTGTGTGTACCTGCTCGTTTCTTGTTTCCTTGTTTGTTCCTGTCTCCCTGGCTGTAAGTTTTTTGCTCTGCCACTCGCCTGGACACTCTTTGTTGCAGTTTATTGCTGCTTAATAAATTCTGAGCTGCATTTGGGTCCAAGCCTCTTTCCTCCTCTCTACAATGTGACATTATTCTTGTTTTCCCTAATTGCCAATACCTAGAAGAACACTTTTTAAAAGCCAAAAGGAAGTCATTATTGTTCTTTGTGTGATTTCAATACATTTCTGTTTAGCCTTATAGGAGACAGAGGACCGTATCCTGTTTGAAAATAAAAGTAGTGGGGCGTATTTTCTTGTCAACGATATGACGTTAATTCATATAATGCTCCTATGGGTCATATTAGAGGGTAGGAATAAGACATCTATATTGTCATTTGGTTGGGAAGACTTGTTGGACCCTTTATTATCCTACTGGTTCTACTTCTGCATCTTTTGGTCCTGCAGGGTGGGTGGTGAACATCCAATGGTGTTATTTTTTAGTGCTTAACAACATGACAGCGCCAGCCAAATTCAATCAGACTGCAATGAAGAGGATAGATGGGAGGTGCGAAGGCCCGAGGCTTGCTGACTGTTGGGCTATGATGGTAGGCCGAAAACCAGAATAGTTACAAGTCTGCAGGGTATCAAGCAGAGGGCTAGCTGGTAACCTGCTTGATTCCAGAGAGGTGATAGAGGGTGATAGAGGGCCCACGGAAGCACTGGAGGTCTGGGAGCAAATGTCGGAAGATTCAGAGGAGACAGGAACAGGCTCAGGAGAGCATGGTTCTGGATCAGAGCTTTCACCTGAAGAATGCCACTTCTTGGGCAAACTCTGGCACTGGCTCACAGATAGCAGTGAGGAGCTTCAGGAAGCAGTGCACAGGTGGATAGGAGTCTGATGGGAAAGTGCATCTGGTGGCAAGTCTGGAAAGTTCCTTACAAGTGCATGGGCCTGGGTGCCTGGATAACTCAGTTGATAGAGTGGGTGCCCATACATAGAGGTGTACTCCTCGGCGCAGTGATTTAATAGGGATTGCAGACGAGAGACCAGCGGCGACTAGGAGGCGAGTGCACGTTAGAAACATTATCCGACGCCGACGTAGCGACGGCGTATGTTACAATTCCCATATAACTTTATGCCTACTAAAGACGTCTAAACTAAGTACGTCACCTTACAAACATGTGAAACACACGTCTTCACTTCATTTTGTTAGTGTTCTTTTGCTTACTTTCTGGTGCTTATGTGTTACTAATTAATGTGTGGCTAATAATATCATCGTGCTTATAAAAAAGTATTAAAATGCTGAATGAAAACTCGGAATGTTTGTTCAGAATGTCTCTATGGCAACAAGAGACAGATGCCGCTAGCATTAGCTACCTTAGCTTAGCCGTCTGAACAACAATCATAAATAAAATAGCAGTTTGGCATATTTAAACAAAATCAACTGTCTTATGCCTTAGGACCTTAACGAAGGTTTAGCCACAAGATATATGATCAAAATCATAAAAAATAACAGCTTGATTGCTCAGAGAGTAATTGTAAATCATACAATGTCACAGAAAAAAATATGGGTAACACTGCTTTTTCTGCCAAAAGGCATAATTTTGTGAGTAATTACATGCCACTTTGCCACACAGTAATACAGCAGAAACCTTATTGATACATATAAATATTAACCCAGCTTAATGTTACTACATTGTATGTGCTGGTTGACAAGTAGCTAACGTTAATGCTAGCTAATGCTTGGTGGATAACATCATAGGGTTACAACATCATTCAACACGCTCATAAAGTTATTAGTAGTATGACTGTTTTGACTATGGATAAAAGCAGCACTGCGCTAACCCACGAATAAGTTCACTAGTAACGTTAACATTATCTGTATAGATAGACGATTAATATAATGCTAATTTAGCCAGCTAGCACACCCCGCTCTGCCTGCCTCACTCCCCCGGCACAAAGACACTTTATTCGGGATGACAGCTGACAACACAGCCGGGACATGTAGTAATAGCTAGTTACCGTTAGCCCCAGCCGGTGCTTACGACGCTAACATCAGTTTAATGAAGCGTCGGGAAACAGAATAGCAGACCCAGGCATCCTAGTCACATGTGTTTGTACCGAAAATCTCCTCCCTACCGAATTTCTCCCCCCTTCGCGTTTAACTGTCTTTACAGTTAGCTAGCTAAATTAACCTGACAAAAGGTGGGTTAGGCACCAAAACGAATAGTTAAGATTACAGAAAAGTGAAGGGGGAGATTGGGCAGCTGGGAGATGTTCTCCTGCTGCTGACAACGGCAATCGAACGAACATGCTCCCCGTCCTGGAGATTCCCCCTGCAATCCCCACCCACACCAGTCTCTCAGCCTTGTTGAGTAGCTAGCTAGCGTTACAACAAACCCTGTCCTCTCGGTAAAATCCAAAAGGTGACATTGGCATGTGAAATGTACTGTGATAGTGTAAGGTGACCAGATTTCTGAGACAAAATCTGGGGACATTTTCAGCTCAGAAGCGTAAATACCTCCAAAAAAGGTAATGGTTTTATCTTTGTAAAACTTAAAACCGGGACACTGCCCCAGGGGCGTTACTACTAGACCTAGAGCTGCACCCTAGGGGGGATCCATGGGCATGCTCCCCTGTAAGAAAATGTTGTCTATTTTAATGATTAAACGCATCAATCTAGTGCACTTTGAATAGAAATTCAGAGGTTAGACTTCCATCCATCCATCTTCGTCAGCTTATCCGGTGTCGGGTCGCGGGGGTAGCAGCTCCAGCAGGGGACCCCAAACTTCCCTTTCCTGAGCCACATTAACCAGCTCCGACTGGGGGATCCCGAGGCGTTCCCAGGCCAGGTTGGAGATATAATCCCTCCACCTAGTCCTGGGTCTTCCCTGAGGCCTCCTCCCAGCTGGACATGCATGGAACACCTCCCTAGGGAGGCGCCCAGGAGGCATCCTTACCAGACGCCCGACCCACCTCAACTGGCTCCTTTCGACACGAAGGAGCAGTGGCTCTACTCCGAGCTCCTCACGGATGATTGTGCTTCTCACCCTATCTCTAAGGGAGACACCAGCGACCCTCTTGAGAAAACCCATTTCGGCCGCTTGTACCCTGGATCTTGTTCTTTCGGTCATGACCCATCCTTCATGGCCATAGGTGAGGGTAGGAACGAAAACTGACCGGTAGATTGAGAGCTTTGCCTTCTGGCTCAGCTCTCTTTTCGTCACAACGGTGCAATAAATTGAATGTAATTCCGCACCCGCTGCGCCGATTCTCTGACCAATCTCCCGCTCCATTGTCTCCTCACTCGCGAACAAGACCCCAAGGTACTTGAACTCCTTCATTTGGGGTAAGGACTCATTCCCTACCTGGAGAAGGCACTCTATCGGTTTCCTGCTGAGAACCATGGCCTCAGATTTAGAGGTGCTGATCCTCATCCCAGCCGCTTCACACTCAGCTGCGAACCGATCCAGTGAGTGCTGAAGGTCACAGGCCGATGATGCCATCAGGACCACATCTGCAAAAAGCAGCGATAAGATCCCCAGCCCACCAAACTGCAACCCCTCCCCACCCCGACTACGCCTCAATATCCTGTCCATAAATACTACAGACAGGATTGGTGCCAAAGCGCAGCCCTGGAACTTTCTCACCTGAAACGAGTCTGACTTACTGCCGAGAACCCGGACACAGCTTTGGTCATACAGAGATTGGATGGCCCTGAGAAGGGACCCCCTCACCCCATACTCCCGCAGCACCTCCCACAGTATCTCCCAGGGGACCCGGTCATACGCCTTCTCCAGATCTACAAAGCACATGTAGACCAGTTGGGCATACTCCCAGGCTCCCTCCAGGATCCTTGCGAGAGTGAAGATCTGATCCATTGTTCCACGACCAGGACGGAATCCGCATTGTTCCTCTTCAACCTGAGGTTCGACTTTCGACCGAACCTTCCTTTCCAGCACCTTCGAATAGACTTTACCGGGGAGGCTGAGAAGTGTGATACCCCTGTAATTGGCACACACCCTCTGGTCCCTCTTTTTGAACAGGAACCACCACCCTGGTCTGCCACTCCTTAGGCACCGTCCCAGACTTCCACACAATGTTGAAGAGGTGTGTCAACCAAGACAACCCCTCCACACCCAGAGCTTTAAGCATTTCTGGATGGATCTCATCAATTCCTGGGGCTTTGCCACTGTGGAGTTGTTTAACTACCTCAGCAACTTCCACCAGGGAAATTGACGACAATCCCCCATCATCCTCCAGCTCTGCCTCTACCATAGAGGGCGTATTAGTTGGATTTATGAGTTCCTCAAAGTGCTCCTTCCACCGCCCTATTACCTCCTCATTTGAGGTCAACAGCGTCCCATCCTTACTGTACACAGCTTGGATGGTTCCCCGCTTCCCCCTCCTGAGGTGGCGAACGGTTTTCCAGAAGCACCTTGGTGCCGACCGAAAGTCCTTCTCCATGTCTTCTCCGAACTTCTCCCACACCCGCTGCTTTGCCTCTTTCACGGCAGAGGCTGCAGCCCTTCGGGCCCTTCGGTACCTTGCCACTGCCTCCGGAGTCCTCTGGGATAACATATCCCGGAAAGACTCCTTCTTCAGTCGGCTTCCCTGACCACCGGTGTTCACCACGGTGTTCGTGGGTTACCGCCCCTTGAGGCACCTAAGACCCTAAGACCACAGCTCCTTGCCGCAGCTTCAGCAATGGAAACTTTGAACATTGTCCACTCGGGTTCAATGCCCCCAGCCTCCACAGGGATGCACGAAAAGCTCCACCGGAGGTGTGAGTTGAAAGTCTGTCGGACAGGGGCCTTCTCCAGACGTTCCCAATTTACCCGCACTACCCGTTTGGGCTTACCAGGTCTGTCCAGAATCTTCCCTCACCCCCTGACCCAACTCACCACCAGATGGTGATCAGTTGACAGCTCTGCCCCTCTCTTCACCCGAGTGTCCAAAACATACGGCCTCAGATCAGATGAAACGATTATAAAATCGATCATTGACCTTTGGCCTAGGGTGCTCTGGTACCAAGTACACTTATGAGCATCCCTATGTTCGAACATGGTGTTCGTTATAGACAATCCATGACTAGCACAGAAGTCCAACAACAAACAACCACTCTGGTTTAGATCAGGGAGGCCGTTCCTCCCAATCACGCCTCTCCATGTGTCTCCATCATTGCCCACGTGCGCGTTGAAGTCCCCCAGCAGAACTATGGAGTCCCCCACTGGAGCCCCATATAGGACTCCACTCAAGGTCTCCAAGAAGGCCGAATACTCCGAACTCTTGTTTGGTGCATATGCACAAACAACAGTCAGAGTTTTCCCCCCCACAACCCGCAGGCGTAGGGAGGCGACCCTCTCGTCCACCGGGGTAAACTCCAACGTAGCGGCGCTCAGCCGGGGGCTTGTAAGTATCCCCACACCCGCCCGGCGCCTCACACCCTGGGCAACTCCGGAGAAGAAAAGAGTCCAACCCCTATGCAGGAGTATGGTTCCAGAACCGAGACTGTGCGTAGAGGTAAGCCCCACCAGATCTAACCGGTAGCGCTCCACCTCCCGCACCAGTTCCGGCTCCTTCCCCCACAGAGAGGTGACATTCCACGTCCCCAGAGCCAGCGTCTGCTGCCCGGGTCTGGTCCGTCGAGGCCCCTGACCTTCACTGCCACCCATGTGGCAGCGCACCCGACCCCAGCGGTTCCTCCCACAGGTGGTGGGCCCATGGGATGGAGAAATGGATGCCACGTAGCTTTTTTGGGCTGTGCCCGGCCGGGCTCCGTGGCAAACCCGGCCACCAGACGCTCGCTGACGAGCCCTCCATCTGGGCCTGGCTCCAGACGGGGGCCCCGGGCTTCCTCCGGGCAGGGTCACTCCATCTCTTCCTCGGTCACTCATAGGGTTTTTGAACCATTCTTTGTCTGGCCCCTCACCTGAGACCACAAACCTCTCCACCACGATAAGGTGATGGTTCAAGGAGAGGAAAATAGCAGTTTGGCATATTTAAACAAAATCAACAACAATCAACTGTCTAATGCCTTAGGACCTTAACGAAGGTTTAGTCACAAGATATATGATCAAAATCATAAAAAATAACAGCTTGATTGCTCAGAGAGTAATTGTAAATCATACAATGTCACAGAAAAAAATATGGGTAACACTGCGTTTTCTGCCAAAAGGCATAATTTTGTGAGTAATTACATGCCACTTTGCAACACAGTAATACAGCAGAAACCTTATTGATACATATAAATGTAATCCAATTTAATGTTACTACAATGTATGTGCTGGTTGACAAGTAGCTAACGTTAATGCTAGCTAATGCTTGGTGGATAACATTATAGGGTTACAACATCATTCAACACGCTCATAAAGTTATTAGTAGTATGATTGTTTTGACTATGGATAAAAGCAGCACTGCGCTAACCCACGAATAAGTTCACTAGTACCGTTAAGGTTAGCTGTATAGATAGACGATTAATTTTTTAATTTTAATTTTAATTAAATTAAATTTAATTTAATTAAATTTAATTAATTAATTTTTTAATTGGCTAATTTAGCCAGCTAGCACACCCCGCTCTGCCTGCCTCACTTCCCCGGCACAAAGGGACTTCATTCGGGATGATAGCTGACAACACAGCCGGGACATGTAGCAATAGCTAGTTACCGTTAGCCCCAGCCGGTGCCGTGTGCTTACGAAGGTAACGGCAGTTTAATGAAGCGTCGGGAAACAGAGAATAGCAGACTCAGGCATCCTAGTCACCACATCAGCCATCCATAATGTTAGCTACCGGTGTTTGTACCGAAAATCTCCTCCCTGCCGAATTTCTCCCCCCTTCGCGTTTAACTGTCTTTACAGTTAGCTAGCTAAATTAACCTGACAAAAGGTGGGTTAAGCACCAAAACGACTAGTTAAGATTACAGAAAAGTGAAGGGGGAGATTGGGCAGCTGGGAGATGTTCTCCTGCTGCTGACAACGGCAATCGAACGAACATGCTCCCCGTCTTGGAGATTCCCCCTGCAATCCCCACCCACACCAGTCTCTCAGCCTTGTTGAGTAGCTAGCTAGCGTTACAACAAACCCTGTCCGCTCGGTAAAATCCAAAAGGTGACATTGGCATGTGAAATGTACTGTGATAGTGTAAGGTGACCAGATTTCTGAGACAAAATCTGGGGACATTTTCAGCTCAGAAGCGTAAATACCTCCAAAAAAGGTAATGGTTTTATCTTTGTAAAACTTAAAACCGGGACACTGCCCCAGGGGCATTACTACTAGACCTAGAGCTGCACCATAGGGGGGATCTATGGGCATGCTCCCCTGTAAGAAAATGTTGTCTATTTTAACAATTAAATGCATCAATCTAGTGCACTTTGAATAGAAATTCAGAGGTTAGACTTCCATCTATCCATCTTCGTCAGCTTATCCGGTTGGAGATATAATCCCTCCACCTAGTCCTGGGTCTTCCCTGAGGCCTCCTCCCCTGGACGTGCCTGGAACACCTCCCTAGGGAGGCGCCCAGGAGGCATCTTTACCAGACGCCCGAACCACCTCAACTGGCTCCTTTCGACGCGAAGGAGCAGCGGCTCTACTCCGAGCTCCTCACGGATGATTGTGCTTCTCACCCTATCTCTAAGGGAGACACCAGCCACCCTCTTGAGAAAACCCATTTTGGCCACTTGTACCCTGGATCTTGTTCTTTCGGTCATGACCCAGCCTTCATGACCATAGGTGAGGGTAGGAACGAAAACTGACCGGTAGATTGAGAGCTTTGCCTTCTGGCTCAGCTCTCTTTTCGTCACAACGGTGTGATAAATTGAATGTAATTCTCCCGCTCCATTGTCTCCTCACTCGCGAACAAGACCCCAAGGTACTTGAACTCCTTCATTTGGGGTAAGGACTCATTCCCTACCTGGAGAAGGCACTCCATCGGTTTCCTGCTGAGAACCATGGCCTCAGATTTAGAGGTGCTGATCCTCATCCCATCCGCTTCACACTCAGCTGCGAACCGATCCAATGAGTGCTGAAGGTCACAGGCCGATGATACCATCAGGACCACATCATCTGCAAAAAGCAGCGATGAGATCCCCAGCCCACCAAACTGCAACCCCTCCCCACCCCGACTACGCCTCGATATCCTGTCCATAAATACTACAGACAGGATTGGTGCCAAAGCGCAGCCCTGGCGGAGGCCAACCCTCACCTGAAACGAGTCCGACTTACTGCCGAAAACCCGGACAAAGCTCTCGCTTTGGTTGTACAGAGATTGGATGGCCCTGAGAAGGGACCCCCTCACCCCATACTCCCGCAGTATCTCCCGGGGGACCCGGTCATACGCCTTCTCCAGATCTACAAAGCACATGTAGACCGGTTGGGCATACTCCCAGGCTCCCTCCAGGATCCTTGCGAGAGTGAAGATCTGGTCCGTTGTTCCACGACCAGGACGGAATCCGCATTGTTCCTCTTCAACCTGAGGTTCGACTTTCGACCGAACCCTCCTTTCCAGCACTTTGGAGTAGACTTTACCGGGGAGGCTGAGAAGTGTGATACCCCTGTAATTGGCACACACCCTCTGGTCCCCCTTTTTGAACAGGGGAACCACCACCCTGGTCTGCCACTCCTTAGGCACCGTCCCAGACTTCCACACAATGTTGAAGAGGTGTGTCAACCAAGACAACCCCTCCACACCCAGAGCTTTAAGCATTTCTGGATGGATCTCATCAATCCCTGGGGCTTTGCCACTGTGGAGTTGTTAAACTACCTCAGCAACTTCCACCAGGGAAATTGACGACAATCCCACATCATCCTCCAGCTCTGCCTCTACCATAACGGGCGTATTAGCTGGATATAGGAATTCCTCAAAGTGCTCCTTCCACCGCCCTATTACCTCCTCAGTTGAGGTCAACAGCGTCCCATCCTTACTGTACACAGCTTGGATGGTTCCCCGCTTCCCCCTCCTGAGGTGGCGAACGGTTTTCCAGAAGCACCTTGGTGCCGACTGAAAGTCCTTCTCCATGTCTTCTCCAAACTTCTCTCACACCCGATGCTTTGCCTCTTTCACGGCAGAGGCTGCAGCCCTTCGGGCCCTTCGGTACCTTGCAACTGCCTCCAGAGTCCTCTGGAATAACATATCCCAGAAAGACTCCTTCTTCAGTCGGACGGCTTCCCTGACCACTGGTGTCCACCACGGTGTTCGAGGGTTACCGCCCCTTGAGGCACCTAAGACCCTCAGACCGCAGCTCCTCGCCGCAGCTTCAGCAATGGAAACTTTGAACATTGTCCACTCAGGTTCAATGCCCCCAGCCTCCACAGAGGTTAGACTTTATTATTCTTATCTATGGATGGAAATACTGTATTTGTGCTGTAGCTTGAACTATTTTGCACTTCAGAATTATAACCATGCACACACAGGTGGAATAATTTTTTCTTCATATTTTTGCATTAATGACACTAGGAAGCATACCAGTAGAAATATATATTCGTATTTGTAAGTAAGTGGGATTGTCTGGAATCAGGCAATATAATAATCATTATGGTGGGATACACTGGCTAAGCAATTAACAAAAATGTCTGTACTGACATAAATAGTTTACATGAGAATACATTATAATTTTGGCCCTTTGGCTGAGTCTCTATCTGTCAGAGGGAGAGCAGGAGTGCGGTTGTGAAGAAGTTGGTAAATTCATGTTGCAGATTAACACTTTTGCATGCATTATATCCGTGTCACATTCTCATTAGGGGCTGAGCCCCCCTAAAGGTCTGATCCTAGAATCGCCCCTGCTGCTACTTCATACTTGTACTCCACTACACCTCAGAGGGAAATGTTGTAATGTTTACTGCACTAAATTTATCTGACAGCTTTTGCTTTATTGCTTCACGCTGGACTTGTTTCTCATTGAGTATCAGATACAATTAAAACTATTGCGGAAATATTTTCCTTTGACATTGGTCCAGTATTAAACAAGATCGCTGCAGTCTTCAATGGTGAAACAAGCTACAATGTAAGTTAATAGGACGTCAATTGTCCATCTTGTATTTACGTTCATAAAGTGCTCGTTTTGCCACTGAAAGGCTCAAATAAATATTGTGTCTGACAACATTATGGAAAGGATTTCTAAGGAGGTCGATCTTTCTGTTAAAGAGTAAGATCCTTTTTTAAAACCTAAGAAAGTCAGCGAAATTGCATTCGCTAATCCCACAAGACTCCATGTAAATAAACAGTAATTTTATCAGCGAAAAATGGGCATTCTAGAACATCTCTGAGCTCTGAGGCTTGCTCTGGCTGTCTTGAGCCTGTGCGTGTAGGGTGCACGACTATTTAATTCCAAGTTCGGGTCTGTCAGTCACAGTGAAAAACTGGGACATTTCCGGGGACAGCTCCAGCCGGGGACAGGCCACCAAAACCGGGGACAGGCCACCAAAACCGGGGACAGGCCACCAAAACCGGGGACTGTCCCCAGAAACCGGGGACGTCTGGTTACCCTATGATAGTGTGGTTTTAGTTGCTGGCTAATCATTAGCCAGTAGCTAAAACCTGCTAACGTTAGCCCTGGCTCACTCGCTAACTGGTCAGCTAGCTAGCTACAAATACAGATTGAATCAAGAAAAACGTAATTGTGTTGGGGAAACTGCAGCTATTTCATTAGCATGACATGAATAAACATTACTAAACGTAACGTGAATAAACTTGAATGGGTAAACTTGTCCATGAACAGATGCATTCTAATCGACGATAGTGTTTAGCAATAAAAACTCCCAGAATTCCACGCAACTTCCCAACGTCATCAAACTACTGTGTTTACAATCCATTGTTTTGGTTGAGAGACCCCTAGCGGCAGAAAGTTACACATTGTACGTTTAATAAATAAAGAACTTACAGTATATTTCGGATTTTTATCAGAAACTGCTTTATTGGCCAAGTAAGTGTAAACACAAGGGAGTTTGAGTCTGACTTTGTGTTGCTTTTAACACAGAAACAGACATAACGTTACGGCTAAAATCAAAGATAAACAACGTTGTCTGGCGATTGGCTAGGTGTGGCGGCATACTTATCAACTAGGATGTACACTGGCGACAGTGTAGTCAATCCACACGTTAAAGTCACACAACAGTCTCCTTCGGTAGGTTATCCAAGGCACAATCCACTCGCCATACGACCTGCAGCCCTTTGCTGCATTTAATTCCACCCTCTCTCTCCCCTTTCATGTCTTCAGCTGTCCTGTAAAAATAAAGGCCGAAAATGCCCAAAAGGACCTAGGGGTAGTGGCAGGAACAGAGGGCCAGACTAAGACAGAAAAAATCTACTGAGGTAGCCGTCGAGACACTGAGATGGCCTAGCAAGTTCAAACCAGACACCCTGTTATCATGAAGCACATGTACACATATAGCTATGAAAAGTAAACCACTGTAATCTGATGTATTCCAGGTATTTATTACCATCAGGGCCAGTGCCTCCGTTGGTATCTGCCTCCACAATGTCAAGTCATTTTCATTTGAGCGAGCAGAAATCAACTTTGAGAGGAGAGTTAACCTGCGAGAGCGTGTCTGTCCTCAAGCGCACGTAAAGCAGACAGTCAGGGGCACATGGTGGCTGCTCTTTGTGTGATGCTTGGTTTTACACGCAAATGTGCCATTCTTTCCCTCTCCCTATGTTTGTTTTCACGCTCGCAGCTGCCTGAACAACTCTCGATTGTTGAAATTATATAATTGGCTCATGAGCATGTTTTATCACTCGGGAAATATGACATTAACTTACACCATGAAAAACAACGCATGGGGCTATTACTAGGAAGCTGTTGAAGACTTGAGGGTTCGGTAAGCTTGAAACAAACTGAGTCACTGACCTGTTGACCAATTGTCTAAAGATAAAAGTGCTTATACCTGCTCCAGGCCATGCTGTTGCGTGTGTTCAGCTGGGACGAGATCTGAAAGTCTGGAATCTGGGGGTGACAGAAGATTGACAGATATTATTGAAAGGCTTGTGAACTAACAGAGAAAGTGTAGAAGATGACGTTGTGATATGGAAAAAAAGAAAAGGACATCAGTGTCCAACAGAGAGAGAGAAAGAGAGGGGTGGAGACGAGGGTAGAAAGTGATAAATCAGTTGGAGGACAGAGTTTGAAGCAGAAAGCTGAGGTCTCTCATCCTCCCACTGATGATAGAGACACAGGACGGAGCAGAGCTCTGCTTTCCTCAACTCTTCAACACCTCCTGCAGGAAGCTGACACCTCCTCCGTTTGAAGTGATGCTCATTCATACTTTGCTCTACTTCATCTCTCTGCTCACTGTAGCTCTCAACCTGCTCGTCATCATCTCAGTCTCCCACTTCAGGCAAAGATTAATGTCTCAACAATTGAAGTTTTAGCTGTATGAAGACTTTGTGTCAGTTTCAGGGTCCTGGTATTGTGCATGCTGACTTGATGTCTTAATATCATGGCTTAGTGGGATGCTTGGGGGAGATATTGATGATGTTATTATAATGTAACACCTGTTCTTCTCATACTGTGATAATCAAACAGACTGCTCAGAATAAGGCCTGTTTCTATGACAGATCGGGAAAAAACTCATGAGTGTTTCTGGAATGATTGTTTCAGACCGAACTAACATAAAATGTTTGTTTGTCACATAGATATGAGGACTTGTTGGTGTAATGGTGCTTTTCTCTTTCCCTCCAGGCAGCTCCACACACCCACCAACATCCTCCTCCTCTCTCTGGCTGTCTCAGACTTTCTAGTGGGCCTCGTGCTGATGCCGGGAGAAATCCTCCGAAAAAGATCCTGCTGGTTTCTTGGTGACTTTATGTGTTTTCTTAATAATTATCTTTCAGGCATCATTCCCGTATCCTCAATAGGTGACATGGTGCTCATATCAGTTGACCGTTATGTGGCTATTTGTGACCCTCTGCATTACACCACCAGAATCACTGTGAACAGAGTTAAACTCTGTGTTTGTCTGTGTTGGCTCTATTCTGTTTCCTACAGCCTTCTCTTTGTAATGGATGACCTGACTCAACCAGGGAGGTTTAATTCCTGCTACGGAGAATGTGCGTTTGTCGGTCACTATGTTGTAGGAGTAATAGATGTCGTTTTGTCCTTTATTGTTCCAATTACTGTCATCATAGCTCTGTATCTGAGAGTATTTGCCGTGGCTGTGTCTCAGGCTCGTGCCATGCGCTCTCACATTACAGCTGTCACACTCCAGCTTTCAGTGACTCCAAAGGCAAAGAAATCAGAACTGAAAGCAGCCAGGACTCTTGGTGTTCTCATAGTTGTATTTATAATGTGTTTCTGCCCATTTTACTCTTTCTTGCTTACAGGTGACAGCTTGGTCAGTGCTTCATCTGTATCCTATGTTCTCTTTGTGTTCTATTGTAACTCTTGTCTAAACCCTGTGATCTATGCCTTGTTTTACCCCTGGTTTAGAAAAGCAGTTAAACTCATAGTTACTCTTCAGATACTGCAGCCTGGCTCCTGTGAGACCAACATGCTGTAGAGATGCTGTGGAGGAAGATCAGACTCTGTCTAAGGATAAAGGAATGAATGTGTTCCTGCTGTTCAGTGAGTGAATTATCAAATACAGAAGGTGAACATATACTTTCCTGTCTTTAAGTCTAAATTGTGTATGAACAACAATTGAAAGGCCTGTCCTTCAGCTTTATCTTGTTGTGTATTGTGTCTCTCTGATGCTGCTGCATTTAAAGAAAGAGTCATAAGCACCATATACTGTTTCTAGTAATCACCCAGTTTAATGCAAGCTTTAAATTCACACATGTATGAAACTTATGTAGAGTCTTTTTTTTACTAGGGAACCTTTTTTTCTTTGTGATAGGAAACATTTCAACCCAACAACAAGAGAGCTACTAAAGCTTTGTATTGATGTCTCTGTTTGGTCAAAGCATTATCTCTGTGATTTGTGTCCATTATGCAAACAGAAATTACAGGTCTGCTTGACTCCTGTTTCACGTAGAAAAGATGCCCCTGACCAACCACACTTTCCCATCAAGTATTGAAAAACATCACTTATGAACAGTAATTGTGTTTCACATAAAGATCTTGGCCCCTTTACAAAGTTGTTTTAATCATTTCAGTTTCGTGTTATTCATATGTGATCCCTGTATAACATCTCTTGTCTTTATGACAGAATTATTTAAAGCACTATGAAGTCCTTTTGCGAGAAGTAAAAATCTAGATTATTTGAAAAGACAGGATTATCTCCATCAGATCACTGCAGTCACATTTCCAGAGAAACATGTAATCATAGGACAGAGAATGTTAAAGTTTAATAAATGATGCAAAGTGTAATGGGTTGTAATTTTAAATCAGTTTCATTAGAAAATGATCAGAATTATTGTAATTTATTTAATTTTACATAGCATAGTGATTTGTTGTAAAGTGACATATGATAATAAACAGACATATTCACAATGTAATATTGTGTCTTTTTATCGATTTTTCACACTGATGTGAAATGATAAGAGACAATAATGACATGTTGAAAACTCCAGAACAAAAACAGAACTAGGTGATTTATTAGCCTTCATACTCCTGGGCATCTGAGTGGGATTGCTGCATTCAAACCTGCCCAAAACGGACCGCACCAAGGGGGAAAACCAACCCTAGTGGGATTCAACCAAACTAAATGAGGCAGCTGTTAAAGCCTGAGTCCATTTTTTGGTGGTCCACTTTTCGGTCCACTTCGATGACAGATGCCTGCAAAAACACCCTTAGTATAGCAGCCTGTGCCATGCAACAATTATTGTTCAGTGTAGAGCTACATTATCTGCACACTTAAACTGCCACAGTTATTCATGAAATGCTCTGCTGACTTGCAAGAAGATGGAGCTGTAAACTAGTATTTTGCAGGATAGACATGAAGTAAAAAAGTTGAAATGACAAGGTGAATAGTGGTGTCATCAAGTCAACCTTTGTTGAGTCCAAGACCAGGACTAGTCAAGACAGAGTCCAAATGAGAGACAGAAAAAGAGAATCCTCTTCAAGACCACTTAGATACTTGTTCATAATGTATGTGATGCAAGAGACACTATATCTTTTATTTTAAGATAATCATTTTGCATTATTTTTTGTAATGATCCAAAAGCAAGTACAGTGTACCAACACTTACTTACTGGTAACACAGGTGTCCCTAAAAAATACAAATGTTCCCATTTTTGAAACTTATCACTTGTCTTGAAGAATCCACGGTACAAAGTGCTCAGTGACATTGTGTCTGTGGCCGAAATCAAAAAAAGCTCTCGCTGCTCGGCCCCTAATAAGACAGGCAAAAACAATAGAGTCCACGCAGCTTCACTGCTCGGCCCCTAATTATCATCAAGGGATTTAGTGGAAATTTCCTCAGGTATGTAAGGTATATCAAATGTGGCCACCCGCACTCATCCCACAGCTGAGAAATATAGTACACCCAAAAGTAAGTGAAAGAGCAAGACACTCCAATGGGGTTATTCACTGAAAAAAACAGCTACCATGGAAACAATGTTTTTTTTGCACTTCATCAAAGGACCAAAAATGTAGATGTATGTGGGTTCACGTAACATACACCACAACGATGAGAGCACAATAGTAGCATCAGACATAATGACATCATCTTTAATAAGTGTGACTGGATCATACTGACACTCCAAAATCCACTATGAAAACTAAAGATCAAGATGAAAGAGTAACATCAATATTGAACAGACTGGCCTGTTTTGTAGCTCACTTGAACAAATCACATATAAGATAGTTCAGTAAAATAGGGGACTCGTGTGCATAAAGGGTTATTAAGCAGGAAGAGGTGTCAAATTATAAATACATGGTCTATAATCATAACCATACGAACTGCCAATTATTTAAATCTTCTAAATTAAAATATCTTTGATTTTGTGTCTCCAATCCCCACATGAGCATAATGCCAGAGTACACAGTGGCATGTTAACCTAGGACACAAACTAATGAGCTGATCATTTCAGACAGGTGTGTTGATGCTCTGAAATATCTATTTCCTCTTGTAATGGCTTCTTCAGGAGAGAACAACTGCCACCAGAGAAGGCCTTAGTTTAATAGAAATGTTTGGGGTGGGGCCCAGTGAAGGGCCCAGTGAAGGAAACGTGGACGCAATTTAACGACCTGAGATGTACCCATAGTATGCTCATTAGTGAAAACAGGTGTGCATCATTAGCACTTTCAGCAGCGAGTGTGTGGACTCTGACAAGAGGAGGGAGGAATCTTTAAACTGCTATGACGTATGTTTGAGTCTGGTCTCGAGACATTTTTTTCTATTGTCTCAGACTTGTCTTGGACTCGTGGGTAATTGCACTCGGACTTGTCTCGAACTTGACCATTGGTCTCGCCAAATTTTCTAGTTGGTCTTGAATGAGTCCAGCACTTTCTTTCAAACTTTCTCCTTCAAAACAAAACCATTGAAGCGTGTTTGTCCAGAAAACAGGTATTAGTTGAATTCAAAATCCATCTAGAACGGACACTGACATTGGTCACCTATACTCCTGGCTGCATCATACGAGCCTGTATTATTATTATTATTATTATTATTATTATCATCATTATCATTATCATTATTATTATTAGGGGCGTGGACCCTATTGTATTTGTTTGAATTATTTATTCTTCTTCCTAAGAAATCCATGTTCCCATGCACGAAAACTCACCAGACTTTGCACATAAGTCCAGTCCTATGATAAACTTAATCACTGCGTTTTGTGTGCTAAGTGTCCAGCCATCTAAAATTCTAAACTTTAAAAATTCATAACGAATCAGCTGTACACGCTACGTAGCAACTTATGCCAAACTGCAGCCCCAATGGAGCAGAAACTACGCTCTGCTGTTACCACGAGCAATTTCTCTTCTTAAACCTATCTACTCCCACCAAATTTGGGCAACTCCATCTCCAGACTGTCTACAAACTTAACTTTTCAGATTTCTGATTAATCAAACATTTAGCCCATAGTGCATTAACACATTTTACTGCATATAGTAGTGTAAACAAATCCAGCAATTTCTTCCAAACTAAATCTTTAATGTTCATGGAAAAAAAATCACAACATCTGAAGATCATTGTAGAATTGGTTTGCAAAATTTTATCTAAAAAAAATGAATTAAAATTTTTTTTTTGCAAAGTTAAAAATGCCCCAATAAAAATAATCTTTAATTGCATACTTGACACCTGCTGCTTGGTTGTCAAAACAATGATGTGATTTGTTTGTAGCTGTTGATGTTGTATTGGGCCTAGGAATGAGTGGGCTGGTAGGTCCATTCTGGAGAAGGGGTGCCATGCTAGTGCAAAGCATTAGACCTTAACAGAGACTAATGCTATCTTTCAAATAGTGTACTGATCACATTGAAGGCTACTAGAAGAAGAGTTGGTAAAATCAGCCACATTAATACCAGCTTCAATAAACTAAATTATTTGCAATTGTACTCTAGAGTTTGTCATTCCCGAGCCCCTGTAATCATAGCTAAAAATCATAGCTAAAAACTAAAATGTTTTTTTTATTTTTTGAAATAAGGAGTGTTCAGAAAGAACTAAAAGGAGGAAAATATCAGTGAAAGTGGAGGAACATTTGTGTCTCCCTGAAAAGGAGTCTATGATTGATGATTTGTTCTGAAAAGCAATCCCCACTGGATGATTTGTTAGAGCATACTGAAAGTGAAGATTCCACGGACACTTTCTACAAGGCTTGTGATCAGAACTGTTTTGAGAATTCAAATAATTTAGAAGATGAAAATTCCTCAGATTTTGTTAATGATTTTAACATTTCCTCATTTGATGATCTGGATTCTGAAAACTGGGTGCCAGGTGATATGCCTGGTTGGGATAGTGACTGTGATTTGCATGGAAATGAATGTTCTGACTGATAATGATGATGATGATTCATGTGGGCTTGCAGAGTGGGCTGCAGAATTCCAAGTACCACAAACAGCATTGTCTGCCCTTCTTAAAATCCTAAGGAGGAAGGGCCTTGATATCCCAATGGATGCCAGAACTCTTATGTCCACTGACAGATCTTGCAATGTGACGAATATGGCTGGGGGGTCCTACTACCACTTTGGAATCAAAAATGCTCTCATAGCTGAACTACCATCTTTAGGATATTTAGCAAATGTGACTGATATTCTCACACTCAAAACGACATTGATGGATTGCCCTTATTCCATAGCTCCAGTATCAGTCTGTGGCCTATTCTGGGTAGGATTAAGGAAATTCCAGGGTGTAGTGTGTTTGTAATTGGAGTGTACTCAGGTCCGTCCAAACCCGCAAACGTGCAAGAATATGAAAGCCGTTTCTCAGAGTGGTATTGTGTACAATGGGTGTACATTTCAGGGTAGCATTACCCGATGCTTTTATTTGTGATGCACCTGCTTGTGCCTTTCTTAAATGCTGCAAAGGCCATATTTATGGGTGTGAGAGGTGCACTCAAAAAGGTCAGTACATGAATGGGAAGGTTAGCCTGAAATATCAGCAGAGCTCAGGACAGATGAGCAATTTGGTAGTCAAGTGTCTCAAGTCATTAGTTCTTTTGTAATGGGCTAGGTTACTTGCATGAGAGAAAATTAGACTAAGGAAGTGAGCACAGCACGCACACGACAGAAGGAGAGAGATGGTAGGCTAATGTTACATCTCAACATTCTAAAAAATTTGCCTTCCTTTACATCTTTTTCAGAAACAAATGTGATTTTTGCTGTGGTTAGTAGTTCTTGTTGTAATAGCAGTTCTGTTACATAGGACTGGATGTTATTTTCACTAATTGCATACTTGAGTGGCTGGGTTAGCTCAGTTGGTGGAGCGGGCGCACATGTGTAGGGGTTTGCTCCTCAACGCAGGGGAAACGTAGAGAGCTCTACTTTAAAGTTCTTTTACAACCTTTTTATATCATCTTTATAATGTGGATTTTAACCTTTTTTTTTTTAAAGCAGTGATTGCTTTTAATCTCACAGGAGGATTTTAACCTGCAACAGCTCATTTTAATGGAGGATTGTTTTAACAAGCCAGGAAGCAAGTTTTTTTTTTTGCAGGATGGTGGGGGAAGACTCATGAATATTCATTATGGAACTCATCCCTGATTGGCTAACCCTGACATTGTTACCCTAACCATAACCAATCCCACTCCTCTTGCCTAAACATAACCAATCCCACCAGAGCAGGCAACGAGTACTAGCCATTCAAAGGGAGAGTAGGACGGATTCTTCCCCTACCATCCTACAAAAAAGAATTCCGCAGCCAGGAAACCTAAGGGGTGAGTCAGCTGATCTTATTGTGTTTGCACACTGAAGACTACTAAACTCCCCACCTATACAGGATGGCCTTTTATCAACTTTTAGAGTGGATTTTTATCCTCTTTTAATAACTTGGAGACAGTGTGGACCCAGGAGGTACCCAAAGAGGGCCCCTTTCTTTCGGGCAACGGCCTAAGCACCCACAAGGCCTCCGAACCTGTGCGTATTAAGTTCTTTTAACCTCACTGTAACCTTTTACTCCACAGCTTTAAGGAGCCTACCTTCCTTTTACTTCTCTCTTTACTTTCTTAATCCCCCTCTCTCTCTCTCTTTTATTCCTCTGTATTTTCCTTTACTGAAGGTTTATTGGGCCTATGTGATCAGGTTTTTTTAGGGCCCGAGCGCCGACAGCGGCGAAGGCCCTATTAAAACTGAAGGAATTACTATTCCTTCTTTCTTTTCTGCAAATTAATCGCCTTTTTGAGGGGCTTAACATATGCAAAAACTCACCAAAATTGGCGGTCGAATCAATTCTGGTGAAACTTACGTATTTTAAGGGTTTCGGGAATAGGCGCACAAAAATGGCTCGCTAGCGCCCCCTACAAAATCAAAACAATTTAACACCTGCAGTCCGTTTAACGTAGACTCACGAAACTTGGTACACATATGTAACGTGTCAAGACGTACAAAAAAGCACATTGGAGCCATACCCTAAACTCAACAGGAAGTCCGCCATTTTTAATTGAAAGTTTGAATTTAGTGCGATTTTGGCCATTTCCACATCTCGTACTTTAACGAACTCCTCCTAGAGATTTCAACCGATCGACTTCAAATTCGGTCTGTGCCATCTTAAGACGTTAAAGATGAAAAGTTATTAAAAGAAAAACTTTTCGTCATAGGGCCTGGCCTTGGTGTGGTGGCCATTTTGTGTGTTTCGCCATCGAAACGGGAAGTGGGTGTAACTTGAGTGTACATTATCCAACTGGCTCAAAACTTTTCAGGATTCATAAGAGTCCAACCCTGAGGACAAATAAAGGCCGATATTTACTTAAAGTCATAGCGCCCCCTAGTGGCAACAGGAAGTAGGCCTAAAAGTCAAGGTGCTATACTTTAACAAACTCCTCCTAGAGATTTCATCCAATGGACTTCAAATTTAGTCTGTACCATCTCAACACCTTAAAGATGAAACGTTATTAAAAGAAAAACTTTTCGTCCAACGGTGTGGGTGTGGCAGCCATTTTGAGTGTTTAGCGATGAACAATGGCTATTGTTAAAAACAGCATCCATGTCTGACATAATCAATTTTGAATATCTTAGGAGTGGAGCCCTTCTTCTGCCCATGTGGGGCCCAACAACAAAGCTCACTCTGAGCCCATGCCCAGCCGAAGCCCAACTAGACCAAACATAGGCGTAAATCCCAGAGGGGTCGGGGGGGGTCAGGCCTCCCCCTCCCCATCTAAGGGTTGCCCCCCCTGAAATATTAAAAACCATGCAGTGTATTGTAAATAACATAATGATGTATACTTACAATATCTGTGTAAGTAGTAAAACAATACAAACCCCAAAAAATGCTTTTTAAGTTTAGAAACATTTTGAGTCCCCCCCTCCCTTGCCTCACCGTAGTTTGGTCCACTGCCTGTTTCACACACCAAGTCCGGCGGACCACGGGAGAGAATGAGAGAACATACTGGTAGTTAGATTGGCTACAGTAACGCTAGTTGTGGAATAGTAAGTAGGCTGTTCAAGGCTATTTCCTTCACATTAAATATCGGATGAAGTTTTTTCTTTTCTCAAATAGAAATGATGCTGAGTAATTAATAAATTTAAAAAAATAAAAAAAAAAAAAAAAAAAAGTTTGCTATGTTACTGTTACAATGTAATAGTAGTATAATAATAGTGTAGCTTGTTTAATAGCTTGTTGGAAAGAAATACACCCACTACAACTAACATTACCATGGCGATAAGCCTAACGTTATGTGCATGAACTGATATTAGGGTTAATATTGGAGATCTACAGGTTGTGTTTTGCTCAATATATTAAGTGGCTGATCAGTGGGTTTACTGCAGTTAAATATATATCCTCTGTCCCAGACATAACCTAATATTTATGTGGAGGATGCAAGATCATTTTATAATTATAATATGACCGAGTGGTGAACCTATGAACCGTTTTACAGTCGGCGTAGCCGAGCTGTCGCGCGCCAATGTGACGTCAAAATGACGTAGATCTCGCTGGCGCGCCAGGATTTTGAGTGGGCGTCCAGAGGGCGTGCACCATTATATTTTTTTCAGCGGCGCACGACAAAGCAGAAACAGGAAGCCTGAACGAGCTTGAGGGTAACATGATGCCAGGACTCTCAGAGTGACTGCAAGTCTCTCTTGTAAACTTACTGGGTTAAGATGAGTTATTTTATGGTGAATGAAAGGCTTGATCCGACCAAGTAGGTCATCCAATCAAACGAAGCATTGACGTCAATGCTGTTGCCAGTTCTGCCGTTGTTTACCTTTTTCTTCTTCTTCTAGTCCGTAGAAATAGCAAAGTCGGTAGCCTTTCCTCATTAGCACCACCTCTGTTCAGGAGAAGACTGCAACTAGTGTCACGACCACCAGCGCGAGTATAAACAGTCACGGCGCTCCCTTGACGTCACACTGGCGCTCGACAGGTCGGCTGCAGCGAGTATACCCCACGTTTAACTCGTAGACAGGGGCAGATCTACAGGGTGGTAAGGGGGGGCAGGTGCCCTCCCCCCACTCTGGAGCCTTGCCCCTACAGCTGCCGCCCTAACTTTGGTGATCCAAAAACTGTACTTGTAAAAACAGACCGCCACTATGTCCACAAGCTTCTCAAAACATTGAACTAAACAATACATTTACCAAAAGTGAACAATTTAGTTTTTAATTTTAAATGTTTTCTTAGCCCCCTGCCCCTCAAATACTTAGCTACGTCCCTGATTCAAACGTGCGAGCAGTGTTCGCTCAGTCTGGCTCGCACACAGGAGTCTGCTGCAATGTGGTGGCCCTGCAACCCGGCTGGAGAGACTGAGCTGCCCCCCCGAGCCTCTGAAGGTGAAGTCAGTTTCCCCAGGTGAAGTTTAAACACACGTTTAACTTAAAGTTACATTTGTAATAAATGTAATGTATGCTAAAGGCGAGTCATCCATCCATCCATCCATCTTCTTCCGCTTATCCGGTAACGGGTCGCGGGGGTAGCAGCTCCAGCAGGGGACCCCAAACTTCCCTTTCCCGAGCCACATTAACCAGCTCCGACTGGGGGATCCCGAGGCGTTCCCAGGCCTGGTTGGAGATATAATCCCTCCACCTAGTCCTGGGTCTTCCCCGAGGCCTCCTCCCAGCTGGACGTGCCTGGAACACCTCCCTAGGGAGGCGCCCAGGGGGCATCCTTACCAGATGCCCGAACCACCTCAACTGGCTCCTTTCGACGCGAAGGAGCAGCGGCTCTACTCCGAGCTCCTCACGGATGACTGAGCTTCTCACCCTATCTCTAAGGGAGATGCCAGCCACCCTCCTGAGGAAACCCATTTCGGCCGCTTGTACCCTGGATCTCGTTCTTTCGGTCATGACCCAGCCTTCATGACCATAGGTGAGGGTAGGAACGAAAACTGACCGGTAGATTGAGAGCTTTGCCTTCTGGCTCAGCTCTCTTTTTGTCACAACGGTGCGAGTCAGCATCAGCAAAAACAGTCTATTACGTTAGCCAAAAGTCAAATCGCTCCCTCGTGATTTGTAAGAGCACTTTGATTAGTTTTGATTTTAGTAAAGACAAGAACAGCTTAATATAAATGTAAAATCTTGTTTGTATCCATAACTTTTAGTGATGGTCGCTGTTTTGCCGACGTTACGTTACAACACCCAATACAGTGCCAGTTGGGAGACCGATCATTTTTATTTGATTAGCTAATCAGTCCTATAAAATCCACTTCCTCTCACATATCACAGCAATAAGGCTGCACAAATTAAACCAGGTTACAACTGGGGAAATAACAAATACAATAGGATTAAGTAGTCTAAACATAACTGTTGTGTGCATGTGATAAATCTCTTCTGATTTGATGTTTGTTAGGCTACTTACTGTATTAGCTACAGGGCCCTACAGTGTAATGTAATACAAGAATAACCAGAGCTTTTCACATATTGACTTTTGCAGGCTAGAGTAGCTGAACAAATTAGCTGGCGCCTAAACATGAAAAGGAAGGCTAAAGGTGGGGATATTGCCAGCTTTTTTGCTAAGAAAATTCAAAGAATTACACAGAGAATAAGGGAAATGAAGAAGGTGAACGCAGTAAAGTGGAGAAACCAGGAGGGTCAGAGCAGATGAAGACCACAGAAGGAGACGAGGAAATAAGTGAATGAGAAGAGGAAATAAGTGAAGGAGACGAGGAAAAAGAAGAATCAGTGAGGGATGAAGAGGAGGCTCCAGATTCAGAGAGAGGAACAGAGGCAGGGAGTGATCAGGAGGAGGAAGATGACAGAGAGGAAGAGGGTAGACCTGCAATTCCCCCTGGACCATATGCAGGGCTTAAAGTGAAAAAATATCCTGAGCCTGAAACTTTTTTTGGAACAGGGGGGGGGGGTCCACAGTGTAATGTTTCAATATGTACTCATTAAAATTCATTTGACTGGCAAAACAGTTAAAGTCCTTCTTACATTACACAATAATAAAAGTCATAATTTTTAAGAAGTAAAAATTTTGGCTCAATTTTTACTTCTTCCAACCATATGTTCAATTAAGAGTCAATGGAGATTTACATATTGCAATAATATCATAATCCTACAATGCATCATTGTGAAAACAAAACGTTCTAGATGTTGTATTGTTACTTTGGCCAGGTCATCATCAAAAAAGTGAATTAGTGCATTTATGATTTTGTCCATGTTGACATTAGTTGCTTCATGTACATTTATTAAAAAAGTGGCATTGTTTATCTTTTCATATAGCTAGACGTCTAAACTCTGGGACAAGGCTGTGATGTTTAAATACCTGCCATGCTGATTCCAAACAGACAGCTTTGTCAAGGCAGTTTGGGCTTCAGATAGCTTTTACACAGTGGCCATCGTTAATGATAAATCATGTTCCTCTATGAACGTGCACACACGTATAGTTGTATCACAAACACGGCCGGTCAGTGAAGGAGCAGTGGTAGCCGTCATTGCCGGTAACATACTCGTATGACAGAGTGCACGGACCGGAGCTTTGTGACTAGCATCTAATGACTAGCAAGCACTTTCTTACCACTGCTGCCGTACAGTATCTTCCTTGATTTCCCTCAATTTGAGGCACCAAGTGCTAAACAGCTTCCTGTCTCCACCCTTTTCCTCTTGTCCTCTATTCATGCCCAGCGCCATTTGTTTTTAACTCCTTTCTCAACTAAAGCTGTATCTACATGCTCCAAGTTTGACAAACCCTTGCCTCCATTTTTTTTAGCCGCGTTACCACAGAGACCACACCGCACTCTCGCTTTTCGGCAAAGACCCGCCCTACTTTGCATCTGATTGGCTAGAACTCGTTTCATTGGTAGGTGGAAGTTCGATGATTGGTTAAACCCAGCGCATCAAAAACAGATCCCATGTGGACTTTTTCATTTATTTATTTTTCTAAAATAGTCATACTCCAGAAATCCGGCACCAGGCCCGAGTACTTTAAGCCCTGCGTTAGTTAAAGCTGCGTTCCTCTCATATGATTGGTAGGTGAAATCAATTGACTCGAAAATATTAAACCGCACGCAAGTTTTTTTTTCACCGAGGCCGCATGCCGGAGATCCAGCACGGTGGCAGAATACTTTAAGCCCTGCCTATGGTATGTTTTTATTCTTCTTCCTTATAAATTGCCGTGCAGTAGGATAATATGTAATGTCACTTATATGCATTGGCTATGTCCATGTTGTAAAATTGCATTAGATAATTATAGTTGCCAAAATTGAAACATGCAATGGTTGCAACATTTGTACCATTGTCAAATCAAAAACAACCAAACACACATCTAGGAGACTACATGATACTTTTGTAACATCTACACTTGGACAGCAAACACATGTTGACAGCATTCATTCCCATCATAGACTCAATGATCAGTGAGGTGGACAGGCACTTTTCAAACTCTAGCAGCAAGATAATGAGGGCTATATGTAACCGGCCTGGCCTCAGTACCGGTTACCTGCGTTGTGTCTAACTTATGAAGGCTGGAGACTCAGGCTTTGGCACAGGACATTTATTGCTGTTGAGTGTTTTAGAGAGGAGAAACACAGCGCTGGTAGAATGCCCTCAACACACGCAGCTCTCGGCCAGATCCAACATCGTCTCTTAGAAATAATTTAATTTCTCAATAAAATAAAAAACACATATTAAACAATAAATGCAAAAATACAACATAAGAATATAAAAATACTTTTGTAATATATAGCCTATATAAAACTGCTCTCAGATGTCTCACACTTTAACTGCAAACTCACAGCATTACAAAATACACATTTTAAATCACAATAAGTCGTGCAAATAACATACCTGTTGAGTGTTTTAGAGAGGAGAAACACGGCATAGGTAGAATGCCCTCAACACACGCCTAACAACATAAAGAGAACATACATGTACTTATACGGGCGCAGTGCAGGACACAACATGGCGAATGCCAACGCAGATACATATGAAAACATAGCATGTAAGCTAGCTCACTAAAACACTCAGAACTGAATAATAAACAAAAATACACGGAAGAGAATGAAACAGACCAACTGCTAAAGATCTATACTAACCACAATCAGCCTGTCTAATCACTTAAATACACATTAAACATAGTGTTTTATACATTCGCCACGCGCTACTCAAAGTACCTACCGCTCTCGGCCAGATCCAACATCGTCTGACGAGAGCCGGGAAAACAAATAGTACGTCCACAAAACGAACAGCAGAGGGTGCATTACCCATGCAAAATACATACACAGTCCCTTCATTGAATAAGGAGCAAAGAAACAAAAAGGAATACACAGTAAAAATGAGGGATATTTGGTGGAATACAAACACTTTTCCATATCTGCTACATATACAAGCTTTAAACCCATCAAACAATGACTTCTTAAAGGAAGAATTGGTTTGTTAGTGGCTGAGGAATTTGGCTCTGACTTGCAGACTTGAAAACTGAGATCCACCAGGCAAAAAGACTTCTTGAAAGAAACAGAGCAACAGAGCAAATGGCAAAGTCAACCCATCCAGTCTGACTGACTTTGTGACGTTCTTGGCGCGTTTTAAGGAGGTTTTCTTTGAGCATTTTCACCTGTGCAAGATCACTATTGTTTTGCCAGTGAGTACTGCTTGGTGTGAGCGAAGCTTTTCAACTTTGAGGCTTGTAAAAAATCACCTGCCTCAACCATGGCAGATGACCGACTGAGAAATCGGGCTGTTCTCAGTATTGAGAAACAGCGTGCAAAAGCACTAGATTTAGATAGGTTGGTGAAACGTTTTGCTGCAAAGCACAACAACTGTCGCCTTAAGCTTTCCTTTTCCGTCATTTGTGGACTGTAATTAGACGTTTTTAATTATAATAAGTACTAAGAGTATTGTCTGCTGTTTTATACTTGTAGTCCAATGCATCTTGGACACAATAATTGTACTTTTTATTTTATATTTTCATTTTGCTTTATATACTTTTACGTTTTAAAAGATGCACAGTTTAGTTTAGTTTGAACACTGGGCTTATGCCTGTTGTGAATTAAAAACGCTTGTAGTGTGTAAGGGCATGTTTAAACAATAACTACCGTAGTTTAAAAGTATTCTTGTGTTTGTTTTGTTCAAGCCATTCACGTATAGGGATTCCCACGTACGGTCTACCCATGCCACCCTAGCAAGACCTCTTGGCCCCCCTTTGCCACCCCATGTAAACTTTTCTAGATCCACCACTGCTCATAGACATCTGACGTTAAAGATTCGTGTTGTTGTTGCCCAGATTAAATGACAGATAAAAGAAAAACAGACATAAGATCCTTTTTCAGTACACCAAAACATCTTCATAAGAATGGGTGCTTATGGAAATACTAAGGTCACTATGGGTGGCACAGGTGGAGAGTCTCAGGGAGACCAGGAACAGTCAGGTGGATAGTCTCGGGGAGACCAGGGCCAGTCAGGTGGAGAGTCTCAGGGAGACCAGGGACAGTCGGGTGGAGAGTCTCAGGTGGACCAGGGACAGTCAGGTGTAGAGTCTCGGGGAGACCAGGGACAGTCAGGTGGAGAGTCTCGGGGAGACCAGGGACAGTCAGGTGTAGAGTCTCAGGGAGACCAGGGACAGTCAGGTGTAGAGTCTCAGGGAGACCAGGGCCAGTCAGGTGGAGAGTCTCAGGGAGACCAGGGACAGTTTAGGTGGAGAGTCTCAGAGAGACCAGGGATAGTCAGGTCTAGAGTCTCAGGGAGACCAGGGACAGTCAGGTGGAGAGTCTCAGGGAGACCAGGGACAGTTTAGGTGGAGAGTCTCAGGGAGACCAGGGCCAGTCAGGTGGAGAGTCTCGGGGAGACCAGGGCCAGTCAGGTGGAGAGTCTCAGATAGACCAGGGACAGTCAGGTGGAGAGTCTCAGGTAGACCAGGGACAGTCAGGTGGAGAGTCTCAGGGAGACTAGGGACAGTCAGGTGGAGAGTCTGATGGAGACCAGGGACAGTCAGGAGGAGAGTCTCAGGTAGACCAGGGACAGTCAGGTGGAGAGTCTCAGGGTGACCAGGGCCAGTCAGGTGTAGAGTCTCAGGTAGACCAGGGACAGTCAGGTGGAGAGTCTCAGGGAGACAAGGGCCAGTCAGGTGTAGAGTCTCAGGTAGACCAGGGACAGTCAGGTGGAGAGTCTCAGAGAGACCAGGGATAGTCAGGTCTAGAGTCTCAGGGAGACCAGGGACAGTCAGGTGGAGAGTCTCAGGGAGACCAGGGATAGTCAGCTCTAGAGTCTCAGGGAGACCAGGGACAGTCAGGTGGAGAGTCTCAGGGAGACCAGGGACAGTTTAGGTGGAGAGTCTCAGGGAGACCAGGGCCAGTCAGGTGGAGAGTCTCGGGGAGACCAGGGATAGTCAGGTCTAGAGTCTCAGGGAGACCAGGGACAGTCAGGTGGAGAGTCTCAGGGAGACCAGGGACAGTTTAGGTGGAGAGTCTCAGAGAGACCAGGGATTGTCAGGTCTAGAGTCTCAGGGACACCAGGGCCAGTCAGGTGGAGAGTCTCAGGGAGAACAGGGCCAGTCAGGTGTAGAGTCTCAGGTAGACCAGGGACAGTCAGGTGGAGAGTCTCAGGTAGACCAGGGACAGTCAGGAGGAGAGTCTCAGGTAGACCAGGGACAGTCTGGTGGAGATTCTCAGGGTGACCAGGGCCAGTCAGGTGTAGAGTCTCAGGTAGACCAGGGACAGTTAGGTGGAGAGTCTCAGGGAGAACAGGGCCAGTCAGGTGTAGAGTCTCAGGGAGACCAGGGCCAGTCAGGTGTAGAGTCTCAGGTAGACCAGGGACAGTCAGGTGGAGAGTCTCAGGGAGACAAGGGCCAGTCAGGTGTAGAGTCTCAGGGAGACAAGGGCCAGTCAGGTGTAGAGTCTCAGGGAGACCAGGGCCAGTCAGGTGTAGAGTCTCAGGGAGACCAGGGACAGTCAGGTGGAGAGTCTCAGGGAGACCAGGGACAGTCAGGAGGAGAGTCTCAGGTAGACCAGGGACAGTCAGGTGGAGAGTCTCAGGGTGACCAGGGCCAGTCAGGTGTAGAGTCTCAGGTAGACCAGGGACAGTCAGGTGGAGAGTATCAGGGAGAACAGGGCCAGTCAGGTGTAGAGTCTCAGGGAGACCAGGGACAGTCAGGTGTAGAGTCTCAGGTAGACCAGGGACAGTCAGGTGGAGAGTCTCAGGGAGACAAGGGCCAGTCAGGTGTAGAGTCTCAGGTAGACCACGGACAGTCAGGTGTAGAGTCTCAGGGAGACCAGGGACAGTCGGGTGGAGAGTCTCAGGGAGACCAGGGACAGTTTAGGTGGAGAGTCTCAGAGAGACCAGGGATTGTCAGGTCTAGAGTCTCAGGGAGACCAGGGCCAGTCAGGTGGAGAGTCTCAGGGAGAACAGGGCCAGTCAGGTGTAGAGTCTCAGGTAGACCAGGGACAGTCAGGTGGAGAGTCTCAGGTAGACCAGGGACAGTCAGGAGGAGAGTCTCAGGGAGACCAGGGCCAGTCAGGTGTAGAGTCTCAGGTAGACCAGGGACAGTCAGGTGGAGAGTCTCAGGGAGACCAGGGACAGTCAGGTGTAGAGTCTCAGGGAGACCAGGGACAGTCAGGTGGAGAGTCTCAGGGAGACCAGGGACAGTTTAGGTGGAGAGTCTCAGGGAGACCAGGGCCAGTCAGGTGGAGAGTATCAGAGAGACCAGGGATAGTCAGGTCTAGAGTCTCAGGGAGACCAGGGACAGTCAGGTGGAGAGTCTCAGGGAGACCAGGGACAGTTTAGGTGGAGAGTCTCAGGGAGACTAGGGACAGTCAGGTGGAGAGTCTCAGGGAGACCAGGGACAGTCAGGTGGAGAGTCTGAGGGAGACCAGGGACAGTCAGGAGGAGAGTCTCAGGTAGACCAGGGACAGTCAGGTGTAGAGTCTCAGGTAGACCAGGGACAGTCAGGTGGAGAGTCTCAGGGAGACAAGGGCCAGTCAGGTGTAGAGTCTCAGGTAGACCACGGACAGTCAGGTGTAGAGTCTCAGGGAGACCAGGGACAGTCGGGTGGAGAGTCTCAGGGAGACCAGGGACAGTTTAGGTGGAGAGTCTCAGAGAGACCAGGGATTGTCAGGTCTAGAGTCTCAGGGAGACCAGGGCCAGTCAGGTGGAGAGTCTCAGGGAGAACAGGGCCAGTCAGGTGTAGAGTCTCAGGTAGACCAGGGACAGTCAGGTGGAGAGTCTCAGGTAGACCAGGGACAGTCAGGAGGAGAGTCTCAGGGAGACCAGGGCCAGTCAGGTGTAGAGTCTCAGGTAGACCAGGGACAGTCAGGTGGAGAGTCTCAGGGAGACAAGGGCCAGTCAGGTGTAGAGTCTCAGGGAGACCAGGGCCAGTCAGGTGTAGAGTCTCAGGGAGACCAGGGACAGTCAGGTGGAGAGTCTCAGGGAGACCAGGTACAGTCAGGAGGAGAGTCTCAGGTAGACCAGGGACAGTCAGGTGGAGAGTCTCAGGGTGACCAGGGCCAGTCAGGTGTAGAGTCTCAGGTAGACCAGGGACAGTCAGGTGGAGAGTATCAGGGAGAACAGGGCCAGTCAGGTGTAGAGTCTCAGGGAGACCAGGGACAGTCAGGTGTAGAGTCTCAGGGAGACCAGGGACAGTCAGGTGGAGAGTCTCAGGGAGACCAGGGACAGTTTAGGTGGAGAGTCTCAGGGAGACCAGGGCCAGTCAGGTGGAGAGTCTCAGAGAGACCAGGGATAGTCAGGTCTAGAGTCTCAGGGAGACCAGGGACAGTCAGGTGGAGAGTCTCAGGGAGACCAGGGACAGTTTAGGTGGAGAGTCTCAGGGAGACCAGGGCCAGTCAGGTGGAGAGTCTCGGGGAGACCAGGGCCAGTCAGGTGGAGAGTCTCAGATAGACCAGGGACAGTCAGGTGGAGAGTCTCAGGTAGACCAGGGACAGTCAGGTGGAGAGTCTCAGGGAGACTAGGGACAGTCAGGTGGAGAGTCTCAGGGAGACCAGGGACAGTCAGGTGGAGAGTCTGAGGGAGACCAGGGACAGTCAGGAGGAGAGTCTCAGGTAGACCAGGGACAGTCAGGTGGAGAGTCTCAGGGTGACCAGGGCCAGTCAGGTGTAGAGTCTCAGGTAGACCAGGGACAGTCAGGTGGAGAGTCTCAGGGAGACAAGGGCCAGTCAGGTGTAGAGTCTCAGGTAGACCAGGGACAGTCAGGTGGAGAGTCTCAGGTAGACCAGGGACAGTCAGGAGGAGAGTCTCAGGTAGACCAGGGACAGTCTGGTGGAGATTCTCAGGGTGACCAGGGCCAGTCAGGTGTAGAGTCTCAGGTAGACCAGGGACAGTTAGGTGGAGAGTCTCAGGGAGAACAGGGCCAGTCAGGTGTAGAGTCTCAGGGAGACCAGGGCCAGTCAGGTGTAGAGTCTCAGGTAGACCAGGGACAGTCAGGTGGAGAGTCTCAGGGAGACAAGGGCCAGTCAGGTGTAGAGTCTCAGGGAGACAAGGGCCAGTCAGGTGTAGAGTCTCAGGGAGACCAGGGCCAGTCAGGTGGAGAGTCTCAGAGAGACCAGGGATTGTCAGGTCTAGAGTCTCAGGGAGACCAGGGCCAGTCAGGTGGAGAGTCTCAGGGAGAACAGGGCCAGTCAGGTGTAGAGTCTCAGGTAGACCAGGGACAGTCAGGTGGAGAGTCTCAGGTAGACCAGGGACAGTCAGGAGGAGAGTCTCAGGGAGACCAGGGCCAGTCAGGTGTAGAGTCTCAGGTAGACCAGGGACAGTCAGGTGGAGAGTCTCAGGGAGACAAGGGCCAGTCAGGTGTAGAGTCTCAGGGAGACCAGGGCCAGTCAGGTGTAGAGTCTCAGGGAGACCAGGGACAGTCAGGTGGAGAGTCTCAGGGAGACCAGGGACAGTCAGGAGGAGAGTCTCAGGTAGACCACGGACAGTCAGGTGTAGAGTCTCAGGGAGACCAGGGACAGTCGGGTGGAGAGTCTCAGGGAGACCAGGGACAGTCGGGTGGAGAGTCTCAGGGAGACCAGGGACAGTCGGGTGGAGAGTCTCAGGGAGACCAGGGACAGTCAGGTGGAGAGTCTCAGGTAAGTGTGTTGAACTCAGTTCATATTTTTGGAGGTGTGTGGCTGTCAGGGTTAGCAGATGAGCTTTACCAGTGGCTCACTAATTTACATTATGATCAGCTAATTTAACAAGTCTACAAAAGCATTGTATTTCTTTTATATGGGGACACTTTTTCAAAATTAGTCATTGTGTTTAAAAGGTATTTTTGTGGCTTGATTGTAAACAACTTAAAAATATATAAATGGTTTTAAAGAAGAATATTTTTGGTCAATTTAGTCAGCTTTTTCATTGAATCAAGAGAAACACTGAAAAGAAGGATAATGGTACAGTCTACATGCTACACTAATGATAGTATTAAGGCTTTCCTCTGTGTACACATGTCCTCTACGAGTATAACAGTGGCTGTATTATCTGTGTGTGTGTGTGTGTATTGGAAGGCAAAGGAGAGAAAGAAAAGAAATGCCAGAATGAAGCCTGGAGGTTGAAATGAGTGTAGTTTGGCCTACTGATGTCAAATAGCAGACAGATAATGAACTGGAGCTGACACAAGTAACATTTTTGGATAAAAGTGTATGGAATTCTCTGGGAAAAATCCTGAACTGTTTTATTATTTTTGTTAGATCCAGAGTTTATTTGTCAGGGTTTTGGTATTTTGTTCTGTTTTATTGTGGTAGTCTTGTTTTTCTGTTATGTTCGGTTTCCTGTTTTATTTTGTAGTCTGTCTTGTCTCCCTTGTCTTGTCTAGCTTACTTCCTGTCTTTGTTTCCCGCCTTTTTTGTTCTGCCCCACCATGATTTGTTTCACCAGTCCAGTGTTAGTCCTCGTTACCTGAGGCCTGTACTACGAATCAAGATCAACATGACCTGGATTTCTTTCAGTTATCCGGCTTCACCTAACCTAATAACCGCGGTCCCGCATAACCTGTATCACGACGGTGGTTAACAACTAGTTCAATCAACCCAGGGCTTCCCAATCCAGCGGCGCGCGCGCGTTCACATAAAAGAGGCGGTATTTGCGCAGCACGACCAATCGAAAACATCTACCAGAACCGCATATTTTACATAAGAAGAGCAAACTATAATTCTACATAAATATGAAGAACACAGACACGGTTTAACAGGCAAAATGCAGGAAGGAAAGCTGGCATAAAAAGCCGACGCTGTTTTGCGTAAATCACAACGCTTATCCTATCAATATCACTTCCAGTGGTGTAGTCTACGTGATAGCTCCAGGATGTCTATATACCCACTTAAAAATGCCCAATGACACGTAACATACTTTCGATTATATTTTTGATAGATTTTAAATTGTTATCCGTGCTTTTTTCTAAGGTAGCCTATTTTTTTTTGCATAAAAGTGTATCGGAATGCAAGAAATTAAGTCGTTGGCGCTTAAAACTTCCCTGGGGGAGGACACCCAGACCCCCTACTATGATATGCCCCCCTCCTCCCCAAAGGCAGATTCTGGCCAATATACAGTACAGTACACCTACTATAATAGCCTACATTAGACTAGTCACTTTCCCATCAGTCAGGCACAAGATCTGACCATAATTACACTTTTGCTTTCCATGAACTGTCGTTGCTTTAGCCTTTTATTTCAGTTGCAACCCCAGCAGTGGTAAGCTGTGAGAGAAAATAAAATATCAAAACATAATTCTAACCAATGTGTGTATTGGCAACACATGGCTGACGAAGCCGACAAATAGCCTATATATGTAATTCCCTCCGCTTCAAATCTATATCTTTCATAAAGATACCCATCAGGGAATGTTAACGTCGTTGTCGGTCTCTAAATGTTTTAACTTTTCTGAGCGCACCTTTCTCTCTCTCCGCCCACCGAGGACAGCTGATCTTCTAAGAACGGTGACGCCATTATCAGTCGAGTATTGACTGGTCAGTGGGCGGTGCTTTTACACCGGTTGATCTCTAATCTCCAACATAACCTGCTCCCGACCAGGTTAGGCGTTCAGCATAAGTTACCATGGCGATTGAACCCGGTAACAACTAATCCACCTTCATAGTACAGAAAACCCTGGGTTGAACCTGAAGTTAGCTCGTTAACGTCAAATCTCGCTTCATAGTACAGGCCTCAGGTGTATTTAGTTCCTGTTCTGTCTTTGTCTCTTGTCGGATTATTGTTCTTGTTGCGTGTATTTTGTTACTGTGTGTACCTGCTCGTTTCTTGTTTCCTTGTTTGTTCCTGTCTCCCTGGCTGTAAGTTTTTTGCTCTGCCACTCGCCTGGACACTCTTTGTTGCAGTTTTTTGCTGCTTAATAAATTCTGAGCTGCATTTGGGTCCAAGCCTCTTTCCTCCTCTCTACAACGTGACATTATTCTTGTTTTCCCTAATTGCCAATACCTAGAAGAACACTTTTTAAAAGCCAAAAGAAAGTCATTATTGTTCTTTGTGTGATTTCAATATATTTCTGTTTAGTCTTATAGGAGACCGAGGACCGTATCCTGTTTGAAAATAAAAGTAGTGGGGCGTATTTTCTTGTCAACGATATGGCGTTAATTCATATAATGCTCCTATGGGTCATATTAGAGGGTAGGAATAAGACATCTATATTGTCATTTGGTTGGGAAGACTTGTTGGATCCTTTATTATCCTACTGGTTCTACTTCTGCATCTTTTGGTCCTGCAGGGTGGGTGGTGAACATCCAATGGTGTTATTTTTTAGTGCTTAACAACATGACAGCGCCAGCCAAATTCAATCAGACTGCAATGAAGACGATAGATGGGAGGTGGGAAGGCCCGAGGCTTGCTGACTGTTGGGCTATGATGGTAGGCCGAAAATCAGTATAGTTACAAGTCTGCAGGGTATCAAGCAGTGGGCTAGCTGGTAACCTGCTTGATTCCAGAGAGGTGATAGAGGGCCCACGGAAGCACTGGAGGTCTGGGAGCAAATGTCGGAAGATTCAGAGGAGACAGGAACAGGCTCAGGAGAGCATGGTTCTGGATCAGAGCTTTCACCTGAAGAATGCCACTTCTTGGGCAAACTCTGGCACCGGCTCACAGATAGCAGTGAGGAGCTTCAGGAAGCAGTGCACAGGTGGATAGGAGTCTGATGGGAAAGTGTGCGGGCATCTGGTGGCAAGTCTGGAAAGTTCCTTAGAAGTGCATGAGCCTGGGTGCCTGGATAACACAGTTGATAGAGTGGGTGCCCATACATAGAGGTTTACTCCTCGGCGCAGTGATTTAATAGTGATTGCAGACGAGAGACCAGCGGAGACTAGGTGGCGAGTGCACATTAGAAACATTTTCCGACGCCGACGTAGCAACGGCGTATGCTACAATTCCCATATAACTTTACGCCTACTAAAGACGTCTAAACTAAGTACATCGCCTTACAAACATGTGAAACACACGTCTTCACTTCATTTTGTTAGTGTTCTTTTGCTTACTTTCTGGTGCTTATGTGTTACTAATTAATGTGTGGCTAATAATATCATCGTGCTTATAAAAAAGTATTAAAATGCTGAATGAAAACTCGGAATGTTTGTTCAGAATGTCTCTATGGCAACAAGAGACAGATGCCGCTAGCATTAGCTACCTTAGCTTAGCCGTCTGAACAACAATCATAAATAAAATAGCAGTTTGGCATATTTAAACAAAATCAACAACAATCAACTGTCTTATGCCTTAGGACCTTAACGAAGGTATAGTCACAAGATATATGATCAAAATCATAAAAAATAACAGCTTGATTGCTCAGAAAGTAATTGTATATCATACAATGTCACAGAAAAAAATATGGGTAACACTGCGTTTTCTGCCAAAAGGCATAATTTTGTGAGTAATGACATGCCACTTTGCAACACAGTAATACAGCAGAAACCTTATTGATACATATAAATATAATCCAATTTAATGTTACTACAATGTATGTGCTGGTTGACAAGTAGCTAACGTTAATGCTAGCTAATGCTTGTTGGATAACATTATAGGGTTACAACATCATTCAACACGCTCATAAAGTTATTAGTAGTATGATTGTTTTGACCAGGGGTGGCGAACCTGTGGCTCTTGAGCCGTATGCGGCTCTTTGCCTGCTCCTGTGAGGCTCTTACTGTGTCACTGGGGGCTGTGTCATTGGTTGATTGTTGTTTTTAACTTTTCTGAAACATACAGTATTTCAGATAAGTAAAAAAAACATTTGAATACATTTGCCAATTATTTTAAAATGGAAAATAATGCAGCAGAGTTTTGAGGACAGATTCTGCAACCTGAGGAAAAACAGCGGCCACAGACCTTCCTCATTAACCCTTTCACTGCTGAATCCGATTGTTTGAAAGCCCCTTTAGTGACAAATGAGTTCTTCGAGTGGCCACAACCGAGTTAAAGCAAGACCTGAAAAGGATTGTGGATAACAAAGACTGTCAGGTTTCCCACTGAGTCAATCTAAGTGAGAAAAAAAACTATGAAAACTGCTATGTATTATGACTGTCATCAGATCTGGAAGACACTGTTGCTGTTGTAGTGTGGACGTGTGGCTTTTTGCTATGGTGCGTTTTTTTTTGTGGCTCTTTATACCTAACTGGTTGGCCACCCCTGGTTTTGACTATGGATAAAAGCAGCACTGCGCTAACCCACGAATAAGTTCACTAGTAACGTTAACGTTAGCTGTATAGATAGACGATTAATCTAATGCTAATTTAGCCAGCTAGCACACCCCGCTCTGCCTGCCTCACACCCCCGGCACAAAGAGACTTCATTCAGGATAATAGCTGACAACACAGCCGGGACATGTAGTAATGGCTAGTTACCGTTAGCCCCAGCCAGTGCCGTGTGCTTACGACGCTAACGGCAGTTTAATGAAGCGTCGGGAAACGCCCTAACCCTAACCCTTTCGACGCGAAGGAGCAGCGGCTCTACTCCGAGCTCCTCACGGATGATTGTGCTTCTCACCTTATCTCTAAGGGAGACGCCAGCCACCCTGTTGAGAAAACCCATTTCGGCCGCTTGTACCCTGGATCTTGTTCTTTCGGTCATGACCCAGCCTTCATGACCATAGGTGAGGGTAGGAACGAAAACTGACCGGTAGATTGAGAGCTTTGCCTTCTGGCTCAGCTCTCTTTTCGTCACAACGGTGCAATAAATTGAATGTAATTCCGCACCCGCTGCGCCGATTCTCTGACCAATCTCCCGCTCCATTGTCTCATCACTCGCGAACAAGACCCCAAGGTACTTGAACTCCTTCACTTGGGGTAAGGACTCATTCCCTTCCTGGAGAACCCTGCTGAGAACCATGGCCTCAGATTTATAGGTGCTGATCCTCATCCCAGCCGCTTCACACTCAGCTGCGAACTGATCCAGTGAGTGCTGAAGGTTACAGGCCGATGATGCCATCAGGACCACATCTGCAAAAAGCAGCGATGAGATCCCCAGCCCACCAAACTGCAACCCCTCCCCACCCCGACTACGCCTCGATATCCTGTCCATAAATACTACTGACAGGATTGGTGCCAAAGCGCAGCCCTGGCGGAGGCCAACCCTCACCTGAAACGAGTCCGACTTACTGCCGAGAACCCGGACATAGCTCTCGCTTTGGTCATACAGAGATTGGATGGCCCTGAGAAGGGACCCCCTCACCCCATACTCCCACAGCACCTCCCACAGTATCTCCCGGGGGACCCGGCCATACGCCTTCTCCAGATCTACAAAGCACATGTAGACCGGTTGGGCATACTCCCAGGCTCCCTCCAGGATCCTTGCGAGGGTGAAGATCTGGTCCGTTGTTCCACGACCAGGACGGAATCTGCATTGTTCCTCTTCAACCTCAGGTTCGACTATCGACCGAACCCTCCTTTCCAGCACCTTGGAATAGACTTTACCAGGGAGGCTGAGAAGTGTGATACCCCTGTAATTGGCACACACCCTCTGGTCCCCCTTTTTGAACAGGGGAACCACCACCCCGGTCTGCCACTCCTTAGGCACCGTCCCAGACTTCCACACAATGTTGAAGAGGCGTATCAACCAAGACAACCCCTCCACACCCAGAGCTTTAAGCATTTCTGGACGGATCTCATCAATCTCTGGGGCTTTGCCACTGTGGAGTTGTTTAACTACCTCAGCGACTTCCACCAGGGAAATTGACGACAATCCCCCATCATCCTCCAGCTCTGCCTCTACCATAGAGGGCGTATTAGTCGGATTTAGGAGTTCCTCAAAGTGCTCCTTCCACCGCCCTATTACCTCCTCAGTTGAGGTCAACAGCGTCCCATCCTTACTGTACACAGCTTGGATGGTTCCCCGCTTCCCCTTCTTCTCCCACACCCGCTGCTTTGCCTCTTTCACGGCTGAGGCTGCAGCCCTTCGGGCCCTTTGGTACCTTGCAACTGCCTCCGGAGTCCTCTGGGATAACATATCCCAGAAAGACTCCTTCTTCAGTCGGACGGCTTCCCTGTCCACCACGGCCTTCGAGGGTTACCGCCCCTTGAGGCACCTAAGACCCTAAGACCACAGCTCCCTGCCGCAGCTTCAGCGATGGAAACTTTGAACATTGTCCACTCAGGTTCAATGCCCCCAGCCTCCACAGAGGTTAGACTTTATTATTCTTATCTATGGATGGAAATACTGTATTTGTGCTGTAGCTTGAAATATTTTGCACTTCAGAATTATAACCATGCACACACAGGTGGAATAATTTTTTCTTAATATTTTTGCATTAATGTCACTAGGAAGCATACCAGTAGAAATATATATTCATATTTGTAAGGAAGTGGGATTGTCTGGAATCAGGCAATATAATAATAATTATGGTGGCATACACTGGCTAAGCAATTAACAAAAATGTCTGTGCTGACATAAATAGTTTACATGAGAATACATTATAATTTTGGCCCTTTGGCTGAGTCTCTATCTGTCAGAGGGAGAGCAGGAGTGCGGTTGTGAAGAAGTTGTTAATTTCATGTTGCAGATTAACACTTTTGCATGCATTATATCCGTGTCACATTCTCATTAGGGGCTGAGCCCCCTAAAGGTCTGATCGTAGAATCGCCCCTGCTGCTACTTCATACTTGTACTCCACTACACCTCAGAGGGAAATGTTGTAATGTTTACTGCACTACATTTATCTGACAGCTTTTGCTTTATTGCTTCACGCTGGGCTTGTTTCTTATTGAGTATCAGATACAATTAAAACTATTGAGGAAATATTTTCCTTTGACATTGGTCCAGTATTAAACAAGATCGCTGCAGTCGGCAACGGTGAAACAAGCTACAATGTAAGTTAATAGGACGTCAATCGTCCAGCTTGTATTTACGTTCATAGAGTGCTCGTTTTGCCACTGACAGGCTGAAATAAATATTGTGTCTGACAACATTATGGAAAGGATTTCTAAGGAGGTCGATCTTTCTGTTAAAAAGTAAGATCCTTTTTTAAAACCTAAAAAAGTCAGCGAAATTGCATTCGCTAATCCCACAAGACTCCATGTAAATAAACAGTAATTTTAGCAGCGAAGAATGGGCATTCTAGAACATCTCTGAGCTCTGAGGCTTGCTCTGGCTGTCTTGAGCCTGTGCGTGTAGGGTACACGACTATTTAATTCCAAGTTCGGGTCTGTCAGTCACAGTGAAAAACGGGGACATTTCCAGGGACAGCTCCAGCCTGGGACAGGCCACCAAAACTGGGGACTGTACCCGGAAACCGGGGACGTCTGGTCACCCTATCATAGTGTGGTTTTAGTTGCTGGCTAATCATTAGCCAGTAGCTAAAACCTGCTAACGTTAGCCCTGGCTCACTCGCTAACTGGTCAGCTAGCTAGCTACAAATACAGATTGAATCAAGAAAAACGTAATTGTGTTGGGGAAACTGCAGCTATTTTATTAGCATGACATGAATAAACATTACTAAACGTAATGTGAATAAACTTGAATGGGTAAATTTGTCCATGAACAGATGCATTCTAATCGACTATAGTGTTTAGCAATAAAAACTCCCAGAATTCCACGCAACTTCCCAACGTCATCAAACTACTGTGTTTACAATCCATTGTTTTGGTTGAGAGACCCCTAGCGGCAGAAAGTTACACATTGTACGTTTAATAAATAAAGAAATTACAGTATATTTCGGATTTTTATCAGAAACTGCTTTATTGGCCAAGTAAGTGTAAACACAAGGGAATTTGAGTCTGGCTTTGTGTTGCTTTCAACACAGAAACAGACATAACGTTATGGCTAAAATCAAAAATAAACAACGTTGTCTGGCGACTGGCTAGGTGTGGCGGCGTACTTATCAACTAGGATGTACACTGGCGACAGTGTAGTCAATCCACACGTTAAAGTCACACGACAGTCTCCTTCGGTAGGTTATCCGAGGCACAATCCACTCGCCATACGACCTGCAGCCCTTTGCTGCATTTAATTCCCCCCTCTCTCTCCCCTTTCATGTCTTCAGCTGTCCTGTAAAAATAAAGGCCGAAAATGCCCAAAAGGACCTAGGGGTAGGGGCAGGAACAGAGGGCCTGACTAAGACATAAAAAATCTACTGAGGTAGCCATTGAGACACTGAGATGGCCTAGTAAGATCAAACCAGACACCCTGTTATCATGAAGCACATGTACACATATAGCAATGAAAAGTAAACCACTGTAATCTCATGTATTCCAGGTATTTATTACCATCAGGGCCAGTGCCTCCGTTGGTATCTGCCTCCACAATGTCAAAAGTCAGTTTCATTTGAGCGAGCAGAAATCAACTTTGAGAGGAGAGTTAACCTGCGAGAGCGTGTCTGTCCTCAAGCGCACGTAAAGCAGACAGTCAGGGGCACATGGTGGCTGCTCTGTGTGCGTGATGCTTGGTTTTACACGCAAATGTGCCATTCTTTCCCTCTCCCTATGTTTGTTTTCACGCTCGCAGCTGCCTGTACAACTCTCGATTGTTGAAATTATATAATTGGCTCATGAGCATGTTTTATCACTCGGGAGATATGACATTAACTTACACCATGAAAAACAACGCATGGGGCTATTACTAGGAAGCTGTTGAAGACTTGAGGGTTCGGTAAGCTTGAAACAAACTGAGTCACTGACCTGTTGACCAATTGTTTAAAGATAAAAGTGCTTATACCTGCTCCAAGCCATGCTGTTGCGTGTGTTCAGCTGGGACGAGATCTGAAAGTCTGGAATCTGGGGGTGACAGAAGATTGACAGATATTATTGAAAGGCTTGTGGACTAACAGAGAAAGTGTAGAAGATGACGTTGTGATATGGAAAAAAAGAAAAGAACATTAGTGTCCAATAGAGAGAGAGAAAGAGAGGGGTGGAGACGAGGGTAGAAAGTGATAAATCAGTTGTAGGACAGAGTTTGAAGCAGAGAGCTGAGGTCTCTCATCCTCCCACTGATGATGGAGACACAGGACGGAGCAGAGCTCTGCTTTCCTCAACTCTTCAACACCTCCTGCAGGAAGCTGACACCTCCTCGGTTTGAAGTGATGCTCATTCACACTTTGCTCTACTTCATCTCTCTGCTCACTGTAGCTCTCAACCTGCTCGTCATTATCTCAGTCTCCCACTTCAGGCAAAGATTAATGTCTCAACAATTGAAGTTTTAGCTGTATGAAGACTTTGTGTCAGTTTCAGGGTCCTGGTATTGTGCATGCTGACTTGATGTCTTAATATCATGGCTTAGTGGGATGCTTGGGGGAGATATTGATGATGTTATTATAATGTAACACCTGTTCTTCTCATACTGTGATAATCAAACAGACTGCTCAGAATAAGGCCTGTTTCTATGACAGATCGGGAAAAAACTCATGAGTGTTTCTGGAATGATTGTTTCAGACCGAACTAACATAAAATGTTTGTTTGTCACATAGATATGAGGACTTGTTGGTGTAATGGTGCTTTTCTCTTTCCCTCCAGGCAGCTCCACACACCCACCAACATCCTCCTCCTCTCTCTGGCTGTCTCAGACTTTCTAGTGGGCCTCGTGCTGATGCCGGGAGAAATCCTCCGAAAAACGTCCTGCTGGTTTCTTGGTGACTTTGTGTGTTTTCTTTATAATTATCTTTCAGGCATCATTTCCGTATCCTCAATAGGTGACATAGTGCTCATATCAGTTGACCGTTATGTGGCTATTTGTGACCCTCTGCATTACACCACCAGAATCACTGTGAAAAGTGTTAAACTCTGTGTTTGTCTGTGTTGGCTCTATTCTGTTTCCTACAGCCTTCTCTTTGTAAAGGATGACCTGACTCAACCAGGGAGGTTTAATTCCTGCTACGGAGAATGTGCGTTTGTCGTTCACTATGTTGTAGGAATAATAGATGTCGTTTTGTCCTTTCTTGTTCCAGTTACTGTCATCATAGCTCTGTATCTGAGAGTATTTGCCGTGGCTGTGTCTCAGGCTCGTGCCATGCGCTCTCACATTACAGCTGTCACACTCCAGCTTTCAGTGACTCCAAAGGCAAAGAAATCAGAGCTGAAAGCAGCCAGGACTCTTGGTGTTCTTGTAGTTGTGTATATAATGTGTTTCTGCCCATTTTACTCTGTATCTCTTGCAGGTGACAGCTTGGTCAGTGCTTCATCTGTATCCTATGTTCTCTTTGTGTTCTACTGTAACTCTTGTCTAAACCCTGTGATCTATGCCTTGTTTTACCCCTGGTTTAGAAAAGCAGTTAAACTCATAGTTACTCGTCAGATACTGCAGCCTGGCTCCTGTGAGACCAACATGCTGTAGAGATGCTGTGGAGGGAGATCAGACTCTGTCTAAGGATAAAGGAATGAATGTGTTCCTGCTGTTCAGTGAGTGAATTATCAAATACAGAAGGTGAACATATACTTTCCTGTCTTTAAGTCTAAATTGTGTATGAACAACAATTGAAAGGCCTGTCCTTCAGCTTTATCTTGTTGTGTATTGTGTCTCTCTGATGCTGCTGCATTTAAAGAAAGAGTCATAAGCACCATATACTGTTTCTAGTAATCACACAGTTTAATGCAAGCTTTAAATTCACACATGTATGAAACTTATGCAGTCTTTTTTTCCTATGGAAGCTTTCATGTGTATGTATGTTTCCAGTATAGAAAAAAATCCACTGTTGTGTTTCAGATCAAACTGTCGGTATAAAATCATCATGTTCCTTTTGAGCTTAGGACGAAAAGTTGTTCTAATCATTTCAGTCCAGTGTCATTCATATTTGATCCCTGTACAACATTAATTGATGATCTATGCCTTGTTTTAATCCTGCTTTAACTCATCGGTGACTACTTGATAGTTGCTTCACCTGCATCATTTTCAGTCCATCTGTATAATTGTAACTCTTGTCTAAACCCTGTGATCTATGCCTTGTTTTAGACTGAGATGCTGCTGCCTGGCTCCTCTGAGACCAACATGCTGTAGAGAGACTGAAAAGAATGAAAATGTTCCTGCTGTTCAGTGATCAGTTGTTGTATACAGAACGTGAAAATATGCTTTCCTGTCTTTAAGTCTAAATTGTGTATGAACAACAAATGAAAGACCTGTGCTTCAGCTTTATCTTGTTGTGTATTTTGTCTCTCTGATCCTGCTGCATTTAAAGAAAGAGTCATAAGCACCATATACTGTTTTTTAAGTAATCACATATTTACATATGTATGACACGTATAAAGAGTATTTTTTCTTTGTGATAGGAAAAATGTCATCCCAACACAACAAAAGAGCTCCTAAAGCTGTGTATTCATGTCACTATATTGGTGAGAGCATCATCCAAGTAATTAGTGTCCATTTAATAAAATAGATGCCCCTGACCAACCACACTTTCCCATCAAGTAGAGAAAAACATCACTTATGAACAGTAAATGTGTTTCACATCAAACTGTCAGTACAAAAAGATCTTGGCCCCTTTACAAAGTTGTATTAATCATTTCAGTTTAGTGTCATTCATATTTGATCCCTGTATAACATCTCTTGTCTCTATGACAGAAATATTTAAAACACTATTTTTGGCAAAAAGTTCAACAACAGATTATTTGAGAAGACAGGATTATCTACAGGTGATATTGGGGGTGGGTGGGGGGGTGAGAGGTTAAGTGATGGAGTGGAGCATATGAAATAGCAGATTAATTTTCTGTAGAAAGTAAAACCACCCAGGGACCTTTGCATCATCCAGATAGACAAAGACCCATTTGTTGACCGTGTCTCTAAGGTTTTCAAGCCTGCAGGGCATTGATCAGAGTCAGAGACAGAACCAGATACTCTTCATGGCCACTGGGGGGGTTAAAGGCTATTTTTGTCCCAAAATCTCACTAAGTGATGATTGTTTCTGAGGTGTGAAGCAGCATTTAGTCTGTAGAAAACACAGCCCTCTCATTCATTTAAATGGGGCCACTCTGTTAAAGCAGCAGGACTTCATTTAAAAACATCAACAACAACAAAACAACAGTGTCCCGTAATGTGACGTCATCCAGAAAGGTGGTGTCTGGGGTTAAGGTCAGGAATGGAGGGATTCATTAAGGTCAGAGGGAGAAACTAGGTTTAGGATTGGGTTAAAACCCAGCGCTCCGGGATGGGCGCTGTGAGGGGCACGGGCACAAGGGGACCACTGGTGTGGATAAACCACTTAAAAACCTCCTTAAAAAACAAGTTTGGTTATATAAACGCTGCTTCAAAGAAAGGCAGATATTAAAAGCAGGTTAAAAGAACCACTGGACAGGACGCCCAGCGGGAGAATCCAACTTTAAATAAAAGGTCAGCTCCACACCTGCCCTGGCCTCTCTCCTGGAGACATGACAAAAGAAATACTTCAAATCAATTGAAAAAAATATATACATTCATGAAAATAAATGCTTAAAAAGGAATATTATTTAACATTAAAAAGGACTAAAAACATTTAAAAAGTCTAAAATACTATCTGAATTACTTGCCCTTGAGGTTAAAAAGTACACATACCATTACATATTCGTAATAAGTGCTGAGGTTTAAAAGTGCTTAAAAAATATATATATATATATATATATATATATATATATATATATATATATATATATATATATATATATATATATATATATATATAAATAACCATGAATAATTTAAAATACATCATAGATCACCACACTGTTAGTCATGCATATAACCAATGGCATGTGTATTATGTTAAAATCTTGAGGCAATTAATTAAATGTGTAATAAATAATAATAATACATATTAAGAATAGGGAAAGAAACAATACAATTATTAAAATATAGATAAGGCAGAGCAAAAATTATAAATGACAACCAAGGTATTTTTAAAAATATTTAATAAAAAATCCGTAGAAACATATTAGGTGGGACTCCCTCTGCAGCTGTAAATTAACCCCCGAAAAGGAAAGAATAATACAATCTAAAAACCATGCTAGAAAAGATATAAATATGTAAATATTAAAACAAATAGTTATTATTAATCATAAATATGGATTTAGCAATAAGAAAAGTCATATGAAAAGAAAATGAAGGAAATAAGGAAAAGAAAAGAAAGCAAGGGGGGGTTAAAAGGTTGTTTATGATGCAGGCTCAGGAGAGCCAGGTTCTGGAGTAGAGCTTTCACCTGAAGAATGCCACTTCTTGGGCAAACTCTGGCACTGGCTCACAGATAGCAGTGAGGAGCTTCAGGAAGCAGTGCACAGGTGTATAGGAGTGTGAGGGCATCTGGTGGCAAGTCTGCAAACTTCCTTACAAGTGCATGGGCCTGGGTGCCTGGATAACTCAGTTGATAGAGTGGGTGCCCATACATAGAGGTTTACTCCTCGGCGCAGTGATTTAATAGGGATTTCAGACGAGAGACCAGCGGCGACTAGGCGGCGAGTGCACGTTAGAAAAATTTTCCGACGCCGACGTAGTGACGGCGTATGTTAAAATTCCCATATAACTTTACGCCTACTAAAGACGTCTAAACTAAGTACGTCGCCTTACAAACATGTGAAACACACGTCTTCACTTCATTTTGTTAGTGTTCTTTTGCTTACTTTCTGGTGCTTATGTGTTACTAATTAATGTGTGGCTAATAATATCATCGTGCTTATAAAAAAGTATTAAAATGAGGAATGAACACTCGGAATGTTTGTTCAAAATGTCTCTATGGCAACAAGAGACCGATGCCGCTAGCATTAGCTACCTTAGCTTAGCCGTCTGAACAACAATAATAAATAAAATAGCAGTTTGGCATATTTAAACAAAATCAACAACAATCAACTGTCTTACGCCTTAGGACCTTAACGAAGGTATAGTCACAAGATATATTATCAAAATCATAAAAAATAACAGCTTGATTGCTCAGAGTAATTGTAAATCATACAATGTCACAGAAAAAAATATGGGTAACACTGCGTTTTCTGCCAAAAGGCATAATTTTGTGAGTAATTACATGCCACTTTGCCACACAGTAATACAGCAGAAACCTTATTGATACATATAGATATTAATCCAGCTTAATGTTACTACAATGTATGTGCTGGTTGACAAGTAGCTAACGTTAATGCTAGCTAATGCTTGGTGGATAACATTATAGGGTTACAACATCATTCAACACGCTCATAAAGTTATTAGTAGTTTGATTGTTTTGACCATGGATAAAAGCAGCACTGCGCTAACCCACGAATAAGTTCACTAGTAACGTTATCTGTATAGATCGACGATTAATCTAATGCTAATTTAGCCAGCTAGCACACCCCGCTCTGCCTGCCCCACTTCCCCTGCACAAAGACACTTCATTCGGGATGATAGCTGACAACACAGCCGGGACATGTAGTAATAGCTAGTTACCGTTAGCCCCAGCCGGTGCTTACGACGCTAACATCAGTTTAATGAAGCGTCGGGAAACAGAATAGCAGACCCAGGCATCCTAGTCACATGTGTTTGTACCGAAAATCTCCTCCCTGCCGAATTTCTCCCCCCTTCGCGTTTAACTGTCTTTACAGTTAGCTAGCTAAATTAACCTGACAAAAGGTGGGTTAGGCACCAAAATGAATAGTTAAGATTACAGAAAAGTGAAGGGGGAGATTGGGCAGCTGGGAGATGTTCTCCTGCTGCTGACAACGGCAATCGAACGAACATGCTCCCCGTCCTGGAGATTCCCCCTGCAATCCCCACCCACACCAGTCTCTCAGCCTTGTTGAGTAGCTAGCTAGCGTTACAACAAACCCTGTCCGCTCGGTAAAATCCAAAAGGTGACATTGGCATGTGAAATGTACTGAGATAGTGTAAGGTGACCAGATCTGAGACAAAATCCGGGGACATTTTGAGCTCTGAAGCGTAAATACCTCCAAAAAAGGTAATGGTTTTATCTTTGTAAAACTTAAAAACGGGACACTGCCCCAGGGGCGTTACTAGACCTAGAGCTGCATCCATGGACATGTTCCCCTGTAAGAAAATGTTGTCTATTTTAACGTTTAAATGCATCAATCTAGTGCACTTTGAATAGAAATTCAGAGGTTAGACTTGATTATTCTTATCTATGGATGGAAATACTGTATTTGTGCTGTAGCCTTAACTGTTTTGCACTTCAGAATTATAACCATGCACACACAGGTGGAATAATTTTTTCTTCATATTTTTGCATTAATGTCACTAGGAAGCATACCAGTAGAAATAAATATTCATATTTGTAAGTGGGATATGTTACGATTGAAACTGAATTTGAAATGCAGACAACTACGCAGAGCCGGAGAAGGTTTAACAAGTTTATTTCAATGTTAAATTGTCCAGGTTACCGTACAGTCCTAGTGTCCGTGATGAGTCCAGTGTGAGGTCCAGTTGTGGCAAGCAGGATGGTGGTGGCAGGAGTGAAGTGGAGGCAGGAGTCAGGTTCCAATATTCTGTGGCACAGGAGAAATATAATCAGGACAGGCCAAAAACACAAAGAGCAAAAAGCAAGCAGGTTGAGTCAGCAGCGAGACTAACATGGTCGTCTTGACTATGATCTCACGATGAAGTTTGACCGGGTATTTAAAGCTGAGGTGATTATGGTGAATGAGCTGCAGCTGGAACCCTGACTCCCGCACACCAGACTTCACTCCTGCAATTAAGGACAGACAGAGGGGAGGGGGAGAGCAGAGAGAGAGCTACCTAGCAGCAGTAGGAGCAGCAGCAGCAGGCCTAACAGTACCCCCCCCCCCCCCCTCTAGGGACGCCACCTGGCGGCCGACAGGGTTTATCAGGATGTAACCGATGAAAATCACGGACCAGAGCAGGATCCACAATGAAGCTCCTGGGAACCCAGGAACGTTTGTCAGGACCATAACCCTCCCAATCCACCAGGTACTGGAAACCACGACCCCGGCGGCGAACATCCAGAAGTCGCCGGACAGTGTAGACAGGACCCCCACCCACGACCCTGGGCGGAGGAGGGAGGACGAGAGGGTGGGCACACAGTATTTTAAACGGTCCAATAAAACGCGGCTCCATCTTCTTAGATTCCACTTTTAATGGAAGATCACGTGACTTAAGCCATACCTCTTGCCCAGGAGAGTAAACGGGAGCCTGGGACCGGTGACGGTTGGCTTGCCTCTGCATGTACGACGAAGCTCGGGAAAGAGCTGCCCTGGCCCTCCTCCAGACCTTGAAACAGCGGCGCATGTGGGACTGCACAGAGGGTACCGCCAGTTCCCTCTCCTGAGAAGGGAACAGGGGAGGTTGATAACCAAGAGCACACAGAAAGGGAGACAAACCAGAGGAAGCGTTAGTCAAGGTGTTATGAGCATATTCCACCCAGGGGAGCATGGAGCTCCATGACCCAGGGTTGGACCCTGTGACACAGCGGTCTCCATCTCTTGGTTCGCTCTCTCGGCTTGACTGTTGGTCTGGGGGTGATATCCAGAGGACAGGCTGGATGTGATGCCCAAAGCTTTACAGAAAGCTTTCCATACCTGGGAGGCAAACTGGGGACCCCTGTCAGAGACAATATCAGTGGGTAGACCATGAGAGCAGAACACAAATTCAACCAAAATATCAGCAGTTTCTCTGGCAGTGGGCAGTTTAGGTAGGGCCAAAAAATGAATCACTTAGAAAAACAATCAATAACAGTAAGAATGACAGTCTTTCCAGACGAGGAGGGAAGTCCAGTGACAAAATCCAATGCAATGTGGGACCAGGGTCGGCTGGGTATAGGCAGAGGTCGTAGATGACCAGCGCTGGCCTGGGTGGAGTTCTTACTTCGTGCACATACTGTACAAGCAGCAATGAAGGCTCGAGTGTCCGCCTCCATCCTGGGACACCAGAACTTCCGACACAAATAGTCAAGGGTCTGAGTAACTCCAGGGTGACAGGTAAGGGGAGACGAGTGAGCCCACTGAAGTACCTGGGATCGAACAGACTCAGGAACAAACGACCGGTTAGGAGGACGGTTCCCAGGGTCAGCTTGTAGATGTTGAGCCTGTCTAACAATCCCTTCGATGTCCCATGTAATGGCAGCAATACTGCAGGTAGGAGGCAAGATGGTTTTAGGGATACTACCAGTATCAACAGCAGAATGAACACGAGACAGGGCGTCAGGCTTGACATTGCGTGACCCAGGACGGTAAGACAGGGAAAAATTGTGCCCACCTGGCTTGACGGGGATTAAAGCTGCTTCGCCGACTGGATGTAAGGCAAGATTTTTATGATCCGTCCAAATGATGAAGGGTTGTTCCGACCCCTCCAACCAATGCCGCCACTCCTCGAGAGCCAGCTTAATGGCGAGCAGTTCACGATTGCCAACATCATAATTCCTCTCTGCCTGAGAAAGTTTTCATGAAAGAAAAGCACAAGGATGCAGTTTGTTATCCTCAGGTGAACGTTGTGATAACACCGCACCTACCCCAGTGTCGAATGCGTCCACCTCCACGACAAACTGTCGGTCAGGGTCAGGCTGCATCAGAATGGGAGCCGAGGCAAAGCGATGTTTCAGCTCCTTGAACGCTGATTCGGCCCCTTCATTCCAAGCGAACAGTAGTGAGATGGAGGTGAGAGCGGTGAGGGGCGCAGCAATGTGGCTGTAGTCTTTGATGAACCTCCTGTAGAAGTTCACAAACTCCAGGAATCGTTGAAGTTGTTTGCGGGTGGAGGGGGCTGGCCAGTCCGTGACAGCAGAGATCTTAGCTGGGTCCATTCGCAACTCCCCCTGAGCTATTATGTAACCTAAAAAAGAGGTGTCAGACACATGAAATTCACATTTCTCCATCTTCACAAATAGTTTGTTTTCCAACAACCTTTGCAACACCTGGCGCACATGCAGTTCATGTTCCTGGGGGGACTTTGAGTAAATCAGGATATCATCCAGATAGACAAAAACAAAATGATTCAACATGTCCCGAAGGACATCATTCACCAGTGCCTGAAAAACAGCAGGGGCATTAGACAAACCAAAAGGCATAACCAGATACTCAATTCAATTCAATTTTATTTATAGTATCAAATCATAACAAGAGTTATCTCGAGACACTTTACAGATAAAATAGGTCTAGACCACACTCTATAAAGCCCCAACAATTCCAATAGTTCCCCCAAGAGCAAGCATAAGCAGTGGCTATTGCGACAGTGGTGAGGAAAAACTCCCTTTTAGGAAGAAACCTCGGCAGACCCAGACTCTTGGTGGGCGGTGTCTGACGGTTGGGGTTATGACGGTACAGGATGTAGCGTGGCACAGCAGAGCATGGGTGGACGCTGTGGACGCAGCAGGATGTAGCCGGGCATTGCAGGGAATCGTAGAGCGTAGCAGGGTGTAGCAGGTCCATAGCCACAGCTGCACCCAAGACCCAGATCTTGGTGTCACCCTAATCCGAGGTGATGTTCTGGGTGAAGAAGAAACATAAGGACTCCGGGGAGTAAACTCCCCAGAGCTAGGTGAGTAACAAGCACTTCTGAGACAGGATGTGCATAAAAGGAAACAAAAGAAAAGAGCGTGTCATAAGAAGGAACTTCCTCGTCAGTCTAGAATTATAATAGCATAACTAGGAGAGGCACTATATTATTGATTATACGATAGGTAAATCTGATGACTGTAAAGAGAAGCAGAGAAAAGCAGGGGTGCTGTGTCTGCAGCTATGCACCCTGCCCCGCCGATCTAGGCGTTCACTGCAACTCCTCACTCCCTAACTATAAGCTTTATCAAAGAGGAGAGTTTTCAGTTTAGTCTTAAATGTAGCGACGGTGTCTGCCCCCCGAACCCAGACTGGGAGCTGGTTCCACAGGAGAGGAGCCTGATAGCTGAAGGCTCTGCCTCCCATTCTACTTTTAGAGACTCTAGGAACCACAAGTAACTCTGCATTCTGGGAGCGTAGGGCTCTAGTGGGACAATAAGGTACTAAGAGGTCCTCAAGATATGAAGGAGCTTGACCATTTAGAGCTTTATAGGTCAGAAGAAGGATTTTAAATTCAATCCTGGATTTTACAGGAAGCCAATGGAGAGAAGCTAATACAGGAGAAATATGATCTCTTTTCTTAGTTCTTGTCAGAACACGCGCTGCAGCATTCTGGATCAGCTGGAGAGTCCTAAGAGTTTTATTTGAGCATCCTGATAATAAGGAATTACAGTAGTCCAGCCTGGAAGTAACGAATGCATGGACTAGTTTTTCTGCATCGTTTTGAGACAGGATGTTCCTAATTTTAGCAATGTTACGAAGGTGAAAAAAGGCTGTTCTAGAGGTTTGTTTCAGATGGGCGTTAAAGGATCGATCCTGATCAAAAACGGCTCCTAGATTTCTGACAGTAGTGCTGGATGCCAGGGCAATGCCATCCAGAGTAATTATATCTTCGGCTAATGAGGTTCGTAGGTGTTTCGGGCCCAGCACAATAACTTCGGTTTTGTTTGAGTTTAACATCAGGAAATTGTAGGCCATCCATGATTTTATATCTTTAATGCATGCTTGAAGTTTAGCTAGCTGGCTGGTTTCGTCTGGCTTGATTGACAGATATAATTGGGTGTCATCCGCATAACAGTGAAAGTTAATTGAGTGTTTCCTAATAATATTGCCTAGAGGAAGCATATATAAGGAGAATAGAATTGGTCCAAGCACTGAGCCTTGAGGAACGCCATGGTTAATTTTAGCGTAATTGGAGGGTTTATTGTTAACATTAACAAATTGCGATCGATCAGAGAAGTAGGACTTAAACCAGTTTAGTGCGATTCCTTTAATGCCAACTAAATGTTCCAGTCTCTGTAAGAGGATGGTATGGTCAATAGTATCGAATGCAGCACTAAGATCTAATAAGACAAGTATGGAGACAAGTCCTTTGTCTGATGCAGTTAGAAAGTCGTTAGTAATTTTCACCAGTGCCGTCTCTGTGCTATGATGCTTTCTAAATCCTGACTGAAAGTCCTCAAATAAGCTATTGCTATGTAGAAAATCACATAACTGATTAGTTAATCAAAATGTCCCAAGGGTGTGTTAAAGGCGGTCTTCCATTCATTGCCTTTACGAATGCGTACCAGGTGATACGCATTTCGTAGATCCAGTTTCATAAAGATAGTTGCACCATGAAGGAGGGGAAAAGCAGAGTTAATTAAAGGCAGTGAATATTTGTTCTTAATGGTGATGTTGTTAAGTCCACGGAAATCAATACAGGGTCTGAAGGTCTTATCCTTTTTCCCCCAACAAAAAAGAATCCCGCTCCTACAGGTGACGAGGAAGGACGAATAATACCTGCTGCCAAGGAGTCCCGAATGTAGTTTGGCATAGCCTCCGTCTCTGGGCGGGAGATATTGTACAGTCGACTGTTAGGGAGAGGGGCTCCTGGCTGGAGATCAATGGCGCAGTCGTATGGCCGGTGAGGAGGAAGAGAAGTAGCTCTGTGTTTGCATAAAATGGACGCCAGGTCATGATACACGTCAGGGACAGAAGAGCGATCCATGGACTCCAGTGGAGGTTGACGAACAGTGCTGGCTGGGGTCTAAGCTGAACATAAACAGTTAACATGATAAAATGTGCTCCATGAAACAATTCTACCTGTAACCCAATCAATGTGTGGATTGTGTTTTATGAGCCAGGGAATACCAAGGACCAGGGGGGTCTGCGGGCAGTCAATTATGTGAAATTGAATTTTCTCCTTATGATTACCCGACACTGTGAGACAAACAGGGACAGTCTGATGAGTAACACGGGTCAACGATTGTCCATTTAGACCCTTAGCCTGCAGCAGACAGTCCAATGGAACAGTCTCTAAATCCATTTGTTGAGCCAACTCTCGATCTAAAAAGCTTTCATCAGCACCAGAGTCAACCAGCGCACTAACAGGGAAATTCTGGGACTGCCACTGGAGGGATGCCTGGAGCAGAATGAGGGGAGAAGAGGAAGAATCCGCTGCTCGGCTCACGAAAACTTCTTCCAGTAATGATGAGCCGGCCTTTTTCCCGGACGAACTGGGCAGGAAGGAACAAAATGACCAGCTTCTCCACAATACAGGCAGACTGTCTGAGGACAACCGTGCATGACCCACCTCCATGGCTTCGGGTTCAGCGCTCCTCGTAGTGACTCGGGAAGGCTCAGCTTTCTCCGTAAGGAAGAGGCGGGGAGGAATTGGTTAACGACAGACCGGTAGCTTGGAACTAACACTCCTCTCACGGCGGCGCTCCCGAATCCGATTATCCAACCTGATGGTGAGTGAAATCAGATTATCCAGCGTAGGCGATTCATCATATGACACCAATTCATCTTTCAAAGTCTCAGACAAAGCATTAATAAACACTCCTTGCAATGCCTCGTCATTCCAACCACTCACTGCCGCTAAGGTCCGAAACTCCAATGCCATCTCCGCCACACTGCAAGACCCCTGCCGATGAGAAAACAACCGTTTAGCAGCCTCCTTGCCCCGTACGGGGTGATCGAAAACCTTCCTCATCTCAGTGGTGAAGGCAATGTAAGAGTTGCAAACTTATTTTCTTTGTATGTAAATGACCTGCCAAATGTTTGTCTTAATGCCAATACCCAAATGTATGCAGATGACACAGTACTCTTTGTACATGCTGACAATGCAGCTCAAGCAGCTGATCTGCTAACAAACTCAATGCAAAAGATAACAGAATGGCTAAATCACAATTGCCTTCAACTGAATGTATCCAAAACTGTATGTATGTTTTTTAGTAAATCTAAAAGTCGCTGTGCAGAACCGGATGTAGTCGTAGCAGGGGAGAGACTACAGTATACATTGATCCATCCATCCATCCATCTTCGTCTGTTTATCCGGTGTCGGGTCGCGGGGGGAGCAGCGCCAGCAGGGGACCCCAAACTTCCCTTTCCTGAGCCACATTAACCAGCTCCGACTGGGGGATCCTGAGGCGTTCCCAGGCCAGGTTGGAGATATAATCCCTCCACCTAGTCCTGGGTCTTCCCCGAGGCCTCCTCCCAGCTGGACGTGCCTGGAACACCTCCCTAGGGAGTAGGCGATATATTGAATGTAATTCCGCACCCGCTGTGCCGATTCTCTGACCAATCTCCCGCTCCATTGTCCCCTCACTCGCGAACAAGACCCCAAGGTACTTGAACTCCTTCATTTGGGGTAAGGACTCATTCCCTACCTGGAGAAGGCACTCCATCGGTTTCCTGCTGAGAACCATGGCCTCAGATTTAGAGGTGCTGATCCTCATCCCAGCCGCTTCACACTCGGCTGCGAACCGATCCAATGAGTGCTGAAGGTCACAGGCCGATGATACCATCAGGACCACATCATCTGCAAAAAGCAGCGATGAGATCCCCAGCCCACCAAACTGCAACCCCTCCCCACCCCGACTACGCCTCGATATCCTGTCCATAAATACTACAGACAGGATTGGTGCCAAAGCGCAGCCCTGGCGGAGGCCAACCCTCACCTGAAACGAGTCCGACTTACTGCCGAGAACCCGGACACAGCTCTCGCTTTGGTCGTACAGAGATTGGATGGCCCTGAGAAGGGACCCCCTCACCCCATACTCCCACAGCACCTCCCGCAGTATCTCCCGGGGGACCCGGTCATACGCCTTCTCCAGATCTACAAAGCACATGTAGATCGGTTGGGCATCCTCCAGGATCCTTGCGAGAGTAAAGATCTGGTCCATTGTTCCACGACCAGGACGGAATCCGCATTGTTCCTCTTCAACCTGAGGTTCGACTATCGACCGAACCCTCCTTTCCAGCACCTTGGAGTAGACTTTACTGGGGAGGCTGAGAAGTGTGATACCCCTGTAATTGGCACACACCCTCTGGTCCCCCTTTTTGAACAGGGGAACCACCACCCCGGTCTGCCACTCCTTAGGCACCGTCCCAGACTTCCACACAATGTTGAAGAGGTGTGTCAACCAAGACAACTCCTCCACACCCAGAGCTTTAAGCATTTCTGGACAGATCTCATCAATCCCTGGGGCTTTGCCACTGTGGAGTTGTTTAACTACCTCAGCGACTTCCACCAGGGAAATTGACGACAATCCTCCATCATCCTCCAGCTCTGCCTCTAGCATAAAGGGCGTATTAGCTGGATATAGGAATTCCTCAAAGTGCTCCTTCCACCGCCCTATTACCTCCTCAGTTGAGGTCAACAGCGTCCCATCCTTACTGTACACAGCTTGGATGGTTCCCCGCTTCCTCCTCCTGAGGTGGCGAACGGTTTTCCAGAAGCACCTTGGTGCCGACTGAAAGTCCTTCTCCATGTCTTCTCCAAACCGCTCCCACACCCGCTGCTTTGCCTCTTTCACGGCAGAGGCTGCAGCCCTTCGGGCCCTTCGGCACCTTGCAACTGCCTCCGGAGTCCTCTGGGATAACATATCCCAGAAAGACTCCTTCTTCAGTCGGACGGCTTCCCTGACCACTGGTGTCCACCACGGTGTTCGAGGGTTACCGCCCCTTGAGGCACCTAAGACCCTAAGACCACAGCTCCTCGCCGCAGCTTCAGCGATGGAAACTTTGAACATTGTCCACTCAGGTTCAATTCCCACAGCCTCCACAGAGGTTAGACTTTATTATTCTTATCTATGGATGGAAATACTGTATTTGTGCTGTAGCTTGAACTATTTTGCACTTCAGAATTATAACCATGCACACACAGGTGGAATAATTTTTTCTTCATATTTTTGCATTAATGTCACTAGGAAGCATACCAGTAGAAATATATATTCATATTTGTAAGTAAGTGGGATTGTCTGGAATCACGCAATATAATAATCATTATGGTGGGATACACTGGCTAAGCAATTAACAGAAATGTCTGTGCTGACATAAATAGTTTACATGAGAATACATTATAATTTTGGCCCTTTGGCTGAGTCTCTATCTGTCAGAGGGAGAGCAGGAGTGCGGTTGTGAAGAAGTTGGTAATTTCATGTTGCAGATTAACACTTTTGCATGCATTATATCCGTGTCACATTCTCATTAGGGGCTGAGCCCCCCTAAAGGTCTGATCGTAGAATCGCCCCTGCTGCTACTTCATACTTGTACTCCACTACACCTCAGAGGGAAATGTTGTAATGTTTACTGCACTAAATTTATCTGACAGCTTTTGCTTTATTGCTTCACGCTGGACTTGTTTCTCATTGAGTATCAGATACAATTAAAACTATTGAGGAAATATTTTCCTTTGACATTGGTCCAGTATTAAACAAGATCGCTTAATAGGTTAATAGGTTAAGTTAATAGGACGTCAATTGTCCAGCTTGTATTTACGTTCATAAAGTGCTCGTTTTGCCACTGACAGGCTCAAATAAATATTGTGTCAGACAACATTATGGAAAGGATTTCTAAGGAGGTCGATCTTTCTGTTAAAGAGTAAGATCCTTTTTTAAAACCTAAGAAAGTCAGCGAAATTGCATTCGCTAATCCCACAAGACTCCATGTAAATAAACAGTAATTTTAGCAGCGAAAAATGGGCATTCTACAACATCTCTGAGCTCTGAGGCTTGCTCTGGCTGTCTTGAGCCTGTGCTTGTAGGGTGCAATTCCAAGTTCGGGTCTGTCAGTCACAGTGAAAAACGGGGACATTTCCGGGGACAGCTCCAGCCGGGGACAGACCACCAAAACTGGGGACTGTCCCCGGAAACCGGGGACGTCTGGTCACCCTATGATAGTGTGGTTTTAGTTGCTGGCTAATCATTAGCCAGTAGCTAAAACCTGCTAACGTTAGCCCTGGCTCACTAGCTAACTGGTCAGCTAGCTAGCTACAAATACAGATTGAATCAAGAAAAACGTAATTGTGTTGGGGAAACTGCAGCTATTTCATTAGCATGACATGAATAAACATTACTAAACGTAACGTGAATAAACTTGAATGGGTAAACTTGTCCATGAACAGATGCATTCTAATCGACGGTAGTGTTTAGCAATAAAAACTCCCAGAATTCCACGCAACTTCCCAACGTCATCAAACTACTGTGTTTACAATCCATTGTTTTGGTTGAGAGACCCCTAGCGGCAGAAAGTTACACATTGTACGTTTAATAAATAAAGAACTTACAGTATATTTCGGATTTTTATCAGAAACTGCTTTATTGGCCAAGTAAGTGTAAACACAAGGGAGTTTGAGTCTGACTTTGTGTTGCTTTCAACACAGAAACAGACATAACGTTACGGCTAAAAACAAAGATAAACAACGTTGTCTGGCGACTGGCTAGGTGTGGCGGCGTACTTATCAACTAGGATGTACACTGGCGACAGTGTAGTCAATCCACACGTTAAAGTCACACGACAGTCTCCTTCGGTAGGTTATCCGAGGCACAATCCACTCGCCATACGACCTGCAGCCCTTTGCTGCATTTAATTCCCCCCTCTCTCTCCCCTTTCATGTCTTCAGCTGTTTCCCAAATTCCCAAAAGAATAATCTTAAAAAAAAATGAAGTGCATGGGCCTGGGGGTAGTGGCAGGAAAAGAGGGCCTGACTAAGACAGAAAAAATCTACTGAGGTAGCCGTCGAGACACTGAGATGGCCTAGCAAGTTCAAACCAGACACCCTGTTATCATGAACCATACGTACACATATAGCTATGAAAAGTAAACCACTGTAATCTGATGTATTCCAGGTATGTATTACCATCAGGGCCAGTGCCTCCGTTGGTATCTGAGGAGAGTTAACCTGTGAGAGCGTGTCTGTCCTCAAGCGCACGTAAAGCAGACAGTCAGGGGCACATGGTGGCTGCTCTGTGTGTGTGATGCTTGGTTTTACACGCAAATGTGCCATTCTTTCCCTCTCCCTATGTTTGTTTTCACGCTCGCAGCTGCCTGTACAACTCTCGATTGTTGAAATTATATAATTGGCTCATGAGCATGTTTTATCGCTCGGGAGATATTACATAAACTTACACCATGAAAAACAACGCATGGGGCTATTACTAGGAAGCTGTTGAAGACTTGAGGGTTCGGTAAGCTTGAAACAAACTGAGTCACTGACCTGTTGACCAATTGTCTAAAGATAAAAGTGCTTATACCTGCTCCAGGACATGCTGTTGCGTGTGTTCAGCTGGGACCAGATCTGAAAGTCTGGAATCTGGGGGTGACAGTAGATTGACAGATATTATTGAAAGGCTTGTGGACTAACAGAGAAAGTGTAGAAGATGACGTTGTGATATGGAAAAAAAGAAAAGGACATCAGTGTCCAACAGAGAGAGAGAAAGAGAGGGGTGGAGACGAGGGTAGAAAGTGATAAATCAGTTGGAGGACAGAGTTTGAAGCAGAGAGCTGAGGTCTCTCATCCTCCCACTGATGATGGAGACACAGGACGGAGCAGAGCTCTGCTTTCCTCAACTCTTCAACACCTCCTGCAGGAAGCTGACACCTCCTCGGTTTGAAGTGATGCTCATTCACATTTTGCTCTACTTCATCTCTCTGCTCACTGTAGCTCTCAACCTGCTTGTCATCATCTCAGTCTCCCACTTCAGGCAAAGATTAATGCCTCAACAATTGAAGTTTTAGATGTATGAAGACTTTGTGTCAGTTTTAGGGTCCTGTTATTGTGCATGCTGACTTGATGTCTTAATATCATGGCTTAGTGGGATGCTTGGGGGAGATATTGATGATGTTATTATAATGTAACACCTGTTCTTCTCATACTGTGATAATCAAACAGACTGCTCAGAATAAGGCCTGTTTCTATGACAGATCGGGAAAAAACTCATGAGTGTTTCTGGAATGATTGTTTCAGACCGAACTAACATAAAATGTTTGTTTGTCACATAGATATGAGGACTTGTTGGTATAATGGTGCTTTTCTCTTTCCCTCCAGGCAGCTCCACACACCCACCAACATCCTCCTCCTCTCTCTGGCTGTCTCAGACTTTCTAGTGGGCCTCGTGCTGATGCCGGGAGAAATCCTCCGAAAAAGATCCTGCTGGTTTCTTGGTGACTTTGTGTGTTTTCTTAATAATTATCTTTCAGGCATTATTACCATATCCTCAGTAGGTAACATGGTGCTCATATCAGTTGACCGTTATGTGGCTATTTGTGACCCTCTGCATTACACCACCAGAATCACTGTGAACAGAGTTAAACTCTGTGTTTGTCTGTGTTGGCTCTATTCTGTTTCCTACAGCCTTCTCTTTGTAAAGGATGAGCTGACTCAACCAGGGAGGTTTAATTCCTGCTACGGAGAATGTGCGTTTGTCGTTCACTATGTTGTAGGAGTAATAGATGTCGTTTTGTCCTTTATTGTTCCAGTTACTGTCATCATAGCTCTGTATCTGAGAGTATTTGCCGTGGCTGTGTCTCAGGCTCGTGCCATGCGCTCTCACATTACAGCTGTCACACTCCAGCTTTCAGTGACTCCAAAGGCAAAGAAATCAGAACTGAAAGCAGCCAGGACTCTTGGTGTTCTCATAGTTGTATTTATAATGTGTTTCTGCCCATTTTACTCTTTCTTGCTTACAGGTGACAGCTTGGTCAGTGCTTCATCTGTATCCTATGTTCTCTTTGTGTTCTATTGTAACTCTTGTCTAAACCCTGTGATCTATGCCTTGTTTTACCCCTGGTTTAGAAAAGCAGTTAAACTCATAGTTACTCGTCAGATACTGCAGCCTGGCTCCTGTGAGACCAACATGCTGTAGAGATGCTGTGGAGGGAGATCAGACTCTGTCTAAGGATAAAGGAATGAATGTGTTCCTGCTGTTCAGTGGGTGAATTATCAAATACAGAAGTTGAACATATACTTTCCTGTCTTTAAGTCTAAATTGTGTATGAACAACAATTGAAAGGCCTGTCCTTCAGCTTTATCTTGTTGTGTATTGTGTCTCTCTGATGCTGCTGCATTTAAAGAAAGAGTCATAAGCACCATAAACTGTTTCTAGTAATCACCCAGTTTAATGCAAGCTTTAAATTCACACATGTATGAAACTTATGCAGTCTTTTTTTCCTAGGGAAGCTTTCATGTGTATGTATGTTTCCAGTATAGAAAAAAATCCACTGTTGTGTTTCAGATCAAACTGTCAGTATAAAATCATCATGTTCCTTTTGAGCTTAGGACGAAAAGTTGTTCTAATCATTTCAGTCCAGTGTCATTCATATTTGATCCCTGTACAACATTAATTGATGATCTATGCCTTGTTTTAATCCTGCTTTAACTCATCGGTGACTACTTGATAGTTGCTTCACCTGCATCATTTTCAGTCCATCTGTATAATTGTAACTCTTGTCTAAACCCTGTGATCTATGCCTTGTTTTAGACTGAGATGCTGCTGCCTGGCTCCTCTGAGACCAACATGCTGTAGAGAGACTGAAAAGAATGAAAATGTTCCTGCTGTTCAGTGATCAGTTGTTGTATACAGAACGTGAAAATATGCTTTCCTGTCTTTAAGTCTAAATTGTGTATGAACAACAAATGAAAGACCTGTGCTTCAGCTTTATCTTGTTGTGTATTTTGTCTCTCTGATCCTGCTGCATTTAAAGAAAGAGTCATAAGCACCATATACTGTTTTTTAAGTAATCACATATTTACATATGTATGACACGTATAAAGAGTATTTTTTCTTTGTGATAGGAAAAATGTCATCCCAACACAACAAAAGAGCTACTAAAGCTGTGTATTCATGTCACTATATTGGTGAGAGCATCATCCAAGTAATTAGTGTCCATTTAATAAAATAGATGCCCCTGACCAACCACACTTTCCCATCAAGTAGAGAAAAACATCACTTATGAACAGTAAATGTGTTTCACATCAAACTGTCAGTACAAAAAGATCTTGGCCCCTTTACAAAGTTGTATTAATCATTTCAGTTTAGTGTCATTCATATTTGATCCCTGTATAACATCTCTTGTCTCTATGACAGAAATATTTAAAACACTATTTTTGGCAAAAAGTTCAACAACAGATTATTTGAGAAAACAGGATTATTTACAGGTGATATTGGGGGTGGGTGGGGGGGTGAGAGGTTAAGTGATGGAGTGGAGCATATGAAATAGCAGATGAATTTTCTGTAGAAAGTAAAACCACCCAGGGACCTCTGCATCATCCAGATAGACAAAGACCCATTTGTTGACCGTGTCTCTAAGGTTTTCAAGCCTGCAGGGCATTGATCAGAGTCAGAGACACAACCAGATACTCTTCATGGCCACTGGGGGGGTTAAAGGCTATTTTTGTCCCAAAATCTCACTAAGTGATGACTGTTTCTGAGGTGTGAAGCAGCATTTAGTCTGTAGAAAACACAGCCCTCTCATTCATTTAAATGGGGCCACTCTGTTAAAGCAGCAGGACTTCATTTAAAAACATCAACAACAACAAAACAACAGTGTCCCGTAATGTGACGTCATCCAGAAAGGTGGTGTCTGGGGTTAAGGTCAGGAATGGAGGGATTCATTAAGGTCAGAGGGAGAAACTAGGGTTAGGATTGGGTTAAAACCCAGCGCCCGGGATGGGCGCTGTGAGGGGCACGGGCACAAGGGGACCACTGGTGTGGATAAACCACTTAAAAACCTCCTTAAAAAACAAGTTTGGTTATATAAACGCTGCTTCAAAGAAAGGCAGATATTAAAAGCAGGTTAAAAGAACCACTGGACAGGACGCCCAGCGGGAGAATCCAACTTTAAATAAAAGGTCAGCTCCACACCTGCCCTGGCCTCTCTCACATTCTCACATTTCTTTTCACATTACAAAAGAAATACTTCAAATCAATTGAAAAAAATATATACATTCATGAAAATAAATGCTTAAAAAGGAATATTATTTAACATTAAAAAGGACTAAAAACATTTAAAAAGTCTAAAATACTATCTGAATTACTTGCCCTTGAGGTTAAAAAGTACACATACCATTACATATTCGTAATGAGTGCTGAGGTTTAAAAGTGCTTAAAAAGTAATATATATATATACACATGAAATAAATAAATAACCATGAATAATTTAAAATACATCATAGATCACCACACTGTTAGTCATGCATAAAACCCATGGCATGTGTATTATGTTAAAATCTTGAGGCAATTAATTAAATGTGTAATAATAATAATAATAATACATATTAAGAATAGGGAAAGAAACACAATACAATTATTATTAAAATATAGATAAGGCAGAGCAAAAATTATAAAGGTAAGGTATATATTAAAAATATTTAATAAAAAATCCGTAGAAACATATTAGGTGGGACTCCCTCTGCAGCTGGAAATTAACCCCGGAAAAGGAAAGAATAATACAATCTAAAAATCATGCTAGAAAAGATATAAATATGTAAATATTAAAACAAATACACAGTTATTATTAATCATAAATATGGATTTAGCAATAAGAAAAGTCATATGAAAAAGAAAATGAAGGAAATAAGGAAAAGAAAAGAAAGCAAGGGGGGGTTAAAAGGTTGTTTATGATGCTCTGCAGAGGAGGTCCAGATAAAACCTGAGGTTCCCTCCTCCGTCCTTCCCGGAAGTGATCCAAAAGTTTAAGCCTCCTGTGAGAGGTGTGTAGCCCCCCCTGAGCTCCGGCCGGGTAGGAGGTTTGGGTGTAGGGATGAAAGTGAGGCCTTTTTCCAGTCTCTCCAGCTGTGAGGGTGTGAGCGAGAAAACAGCAGAGAGATTGGTTATGTTTTAATGGATGGGGGTTGTATTCTGACAGTTGGTCCCCGTTATTAGTTTAATTTCTGTTTCCAGTACTGTCCGCTGTCCAGTGAATGTTAGGAGATGAGTGAGATAGGAGATGACGTAAATAAGGCACTAGAATTGTTGATATTCCTGCTGAAAAGGCTTGCACTGGCCACAATGCAGACGGATCATTTTGCATTATTATTTTCAATAAGCACTGTAGGATCACATTAGGCCATATTATTAACTTTATTAACAAGCAACACAGGCGTCACTGAAATAATTGATATGTTCCCATTCTTGAAGTTATTACTTGCCCTGAAGTATCCATACTACAAAGTGCTCAGCAACATGTGCCTAAATGCAAATGAACGATGCCTCCTCATATGATGCAGCCAGGCGTATACCCCACCCAGTCTCACGGCAGTTCGTGAAATGGTCACGTTATTTAATCTATTGATTCGTGTTCACGGGACGTTTTATCGTTTTTTTCGTGGTGGCCAGTACGACAATGTAAAGTAATGTATTTTATTGGGAAGCATATTTCGTGATCACAGCCAGTGGCGTAACGAGCCAACACTGGGCCCTTATGTAGGATTATCAAGGTGGGCCCCCCTGTTACAGCACGTGATGACGCAATGTCCAGGAGTAAGCTACCATGAATAGGAGAGGATAGGATCATAGAGACACAGCATATAAGAGATGAGATGACTGACAAAATCAGGAGTAGCCTACGCACACCACGACAACAACGAAACACTGCTGGTGACGGAGCACCATAACACATGAAAACACACACAAGGGCAGTCCCTCCAGGATGTCGCGGCCTTTTTTTGAGATTGTTGTGGCCCAAAATGCCTGATTTTGCGAGAGCTTTTGTAAAAAATTGTGATAAAAGTTGCGATGTCTTTTATATGTTTGCTTTTTTGTATAGTTATTTAAAGTGGCCATATTCTGCTCATTTTCAGGTTCATAATTGTATTTAGAGGTTGTACCAGAATAGGTTTACATGGTTTAATTTTCAAAAAACACCATATTTTTGTTTTACTGCACATTGCTGCAGCTCCTCCTTTCACACGCTGTCAGATTTCTGTTTTAGCTACAGAGTGAGACCTTTTAACTTCTGTAACATCTTTGTTGTCAGTCGCACATGCTCAGTAGCTAGGTAAGATCACATGATCAGTAGCTAGGTAAGGACTACATGAGCTAGCTAGCTGTTTCTCCAACTTCAGTAGTACAAGGCAGGATTAGCCGGGAGACTTCTTCTAAACGAGGGCACACTTCCAACTTTGTGTGGAATACCTGCAGAACAGGGACATGGAAGTAGTTCTATACAATTATTTTGTAGATTAGGGTGAATTTGTGTGTGCTGTAGCAGTGTTTTGCCATTGAGAATGAGCTAGCATGCTAGCGCTAGCATGCTAACGGTTAGCCCCCTAGGCCCCTCGTCTCGGCTAGTGACGTAGAAAGCCGTGCAGATTTTGACCAGCTCACCTGGAGACTGAAGGCAGGACACATTCAGAAACCGTATCTCACTCTAAATAGCATGGATGGTTTTTTTCAAAGTTTGTATGTGTGTGGAAGCACCAGAGACACAAAATAACATCCCAAATCCCAGAAAAAAGTGATCTTTTCATAATATGGGCACTTTAAAAATGAAAAAGGAAACTTGTTTTGGGGAGAATAATAATTATTACTATTAATTAATTAGTCTGTGCTGAGATTTCCTAGGAACCTTACCTAAAAGGCTCAGGATGCTGAAAATGTTGGTATAATATGAAAATGGCTGGTGGATGTAAGACAAAAAATAATAATTTATTGAATGAATCAAATATGAACATATCTGTCACTGTCATTGGCTTGTTGATCTTCACATTGTTAGTTCATTTTCCTATCCTGGCCTGGGACACACATTGATACGGTTTGATAAAGGACTTTTTGGACTTAAACTTATCATTGCACTTACAATAAGCTGTCCTCAATTTAGGTCATCGTATACGTCTCATCTGCGTTTTTTCCTGCATCCAGCGTGTGTGATTGTGTGTGTCTGTGTGTGTGTGTGTGTGTGTTTGCGTGCGCCAGTCGGAGGGGGAACTCAGCAGCCCCGCCCGCTGCAGAGAGCTGACAGGATTGAAACAGTAGCAGCGTCAGCGACTTTAGAGAGAAAAGTCGTTACAGCGTACATTTGTTCGTAAATGTGAGATGTTGGAGTCACACACGTGTCTCGTCCATGGATGTATTAAGAGAACGGTCTCTGAAACAAGGAAATTAATTTGACCTGTTCTCACTCCCGCTTGGTCAGTGGCTGCATGTGGGACTGCTGGGATTGTTGCGAGTAATGCGATAGGGGGCCCCGGCTGTCAATTAATAGCTTACAGTCACGTGGGCCCCTGATTGGTCCGGGCCCGTAAGCACCGCTTACCCTGCTTACCGATAGTTACATGTCTGATCACAGCACGAATACGGTAGGGAGTAGTATGAAAAGCCGAAAATCCACGTAGAGAGGTTGTTCGGGGTGGTGGATGGGTCAAACAATACAGGACTTTCACCCGGGCGAGTAGGGATCGCGTCCCGCATGTGGCGTTTTGTTTCCTGTACTCTTCCTAATAACAACCGTCTCGTTATTGTCGCGCGTCCCCAGCGGCCGTCTCCCAGCGTGTGAGGCGTTTTTTCCCCGTTGTTTATTTCCTAAACCCAACCTCTGAGTAGATGGTTCGTGGTGGCCAGCACGAAATGGGAACCATCTATATAAAACGAGATAAACGTGTTGTACACGAATCAATAGATTAAAAATAACGTGACAATTAAACAAACTGCCGTGAGACTGTGTTGGTATACCAGGCGACCAATGTCAATGCCCGTTCTAGGCCCTCTTTACACGAGAACGCTTGCGGGTGAAAACGTAAATGTATTTTATCAGATGTGCCTTTCGTTTAGACGGCAACGGTGTTTTTGGATCTTAAAAATGCTCCACCATCGCGTTCCTGTCTAAAGGATGAAAACGCAAAAGTCTGCAGCCTCTATTGTTGTGCTGGCTGGCGACCCATCCCATATTTCGTTGCATAAATCAAAATATAGAGTGATTCCTCGCCCATGGCCACTCGGCCGTTGGGTATCCACAGCCTGCCTATACTTGGTCCGGATGGCTTTCAGCTTTGATGATATCTGACTTTTACAGACAGCATCTTTCTGGTGTGGATATGACCTCCCTCCAGCTACAGGATACTGCTGAAGAAATTCGGTCCATATGTCTATATATTTAGGCTGGCAGGACTCCCAGTCCACGCCCTGTTGTGCCACCTCCTCGTCTGTCTTTTGTTGTTTGCCATGTTTTGGTTTGGCGCTACTAGGGAGAGAAGTAGAAGGAAGGTTCTGTGTGCAAAGTTTGGTGAGTTTTCATGCATGGGAACATGGATTTCTTAGGAAGAATAATAATAATATAATACAGGCAAACAGTAATGCCATTCCTCTCTGTAGGACGGTTTAGAATAGTTACGTATAGACGATCTTTGGTGATATCTGAATATTCTGCCCTCGGGTGATCCCTCTTCACAATACAGAATCTTTGTTTCGTCCCTCGGATGACGTATTGCAGGCCTAATGTATGACGGACCAGCCTGCCATTGGTTAACAGGACATAAAGAAGTGTCTCACAGAGCATGATGGGAAACAAAATGGATGGTTGCATCAGAGCTGGCCGCGATAAACGACAGGAAATTCATTAATTATGGACAATAAGTGTATCAATCTTGTATGTAACAGTTTTGATTTATTGCACAAAGACACAAAAACTTAGGATCTCCAGGCTGGATACAAAACCTTCTGTAAGGACTATGATGACACCAAAGACATCAGTAGAATGGCAGAACATTTCTTTCAACAAAATTGCCCAAAAATGAACACGGATGCATGAATGTACGTTGTCTGGAACCATAATGACGGGAGCAAAGCAGGAAGTAAGGTGACGAAGTATAAGAGCGCCAGATTTCAGAGTGAGGAGTTACAACAGTAACACGCTGCTCCACCATTGATGCTCTAGTATTAATATCTAATAATGTCACAAGAGATATTTTACGGGTTTTACTGCACTACTTTGAGTACATTTTACTGATAATACTTCTGTACTTTTACTAAAGCACTGCAGACATTTGAATGCTGGACTTGTAATGTTTTTTCATTGTTGTTCTTTTACTTAAGATATCAGAGTACTTCTTCCATCACTGGCAAAAAGTCAGTCAAATGTTCTTGAATCACTTAAAAGCACGTCCAACATAGAGAACACAACAGCACCACTAACTTTATTCTGTTATTTCTATTGACTGTCCTCTCCTTAACTTCCTTCCTTCCTCCCTTCCTTCCGTCCTCCTGTTCCTCTCTCCTTCAGGAGCTGCAGGATCAGCTGGTGGGCATCAAGAAGCTGCTGACAGCCTGCAGATTATCTGGAAAGTACACAGAACAATTATGTTCATATTTAATACACAACCTTTGGATTAACTATTATATTGTAGTACTGTACTTGTTTAGAGATTGGGAACTACAGTAACAAGGCCACTGAATGTAGGATTAATGCCTTATTGGCAGGAAACACATCCTCATATCTAAAATGGAGAATGTAACGGTCCCGGATTTAAACACAACAAGTCATAACTACTACGGCCACTAAGGGGCGCCGCCACTATAAAGGTAAATATTACTCGTAATTGCTGCTTGAACTAAAAGACTCTGGGAAAGTTTTTCGGGGGGAGGACAGTCTCTGTTTAGTCCGTGTTGATCTGTTGTGAAGGACTCAGACAGCCTCTCCAACACAAACTAAATATTCACATTCAACCAGAGGCCCACGGACAAGATATGTGCCATCAAGAGGAAGGAGTTTCGGTGTGTTTGTGTCTCAGGGTGATGGCGGAGTTTGAACAGCTTCCTGCTCACCTGACGGAGCAGCCACACCTCTTTTCCATGGAGGACCTATTGAGGGTGAAGAAGGGTCAGTTTATGGCTGAGGCCAGAGCGCTGCTACACTCTGCTATCGACCATGTTGAAAACTGTAAGGTCAGCACGGAAATCTACAAAATACATATAGTAGATTTCTATTAAAGCATTTTATTTTTGTTCCTTAATCTTCATGATATATAGAGCATATATCTGCGTCCATGGGTTAGTTAGTTAGTGTTATTGTGTGACTTTTGTGTTTTTATGAAGATGAGATCGGATTCACTATACACATAAGCACATTATGTATTTCACGGCCTTCTGCAGCAAATAGATATTCTCAGGTGTGAAAGATAACATTTGTTTGTTGTTTGAGTGGCTGTTGTCCGTGCACTCGCTGTGGAATCAAACCTCTTTGATCTGAACCATCCTTCTGACTTTCTTCACACAGTTGTGTCTGGCCAGAGGTTTTATCTGTGAGTTCTGCAGAGAAAGAGACATCATCTTTCCTTTTCAGTATGACACATGCAAGCGCTGTCCAGGTAAGCACTGACACATGCTTGGTACTTTTAAAGTAAATGACAGGGTTTCCCCCTAGAAAGGTTGTTTAACACGGTGGCTAGTGCTGTTTTTTTCTTCCAATGAAGGCCCAGCTGGGGACAGTCACAGAGTGATAGCAGCGTTAATGAAAAGCCCAATAGTTTCTGTGATAACGAGACATAGACGGATTCACGAAATTGAGAATTTAAAAACGCTATAGGGCCCTACATTAAGTCAGTGCTAAAAGCTAACCGGGGATTAGGGTTAGGAGTTAGGGTTAGAATCTAACTGGGGGGGTTAGGGTTAGGGGTCAGGATTATAATCTAACTGAGATTAAGATTAGGGGTTAGGGTTAGGGGTCAGGGTTAGGATCTAACTGGGGGTTTAGGGTTAGGGGTCAGGGTTAGAATCTATCTGGAGATTTGACAGTATGACTACATCGAAGTCTCCAACCCAACGTAAAAGTACTTTAAAAATGTCTTAAAAATAAACAATTCCCAGTGATTTAGGTGGGGTTATCAGGCTTGCAAAACCCTGAAGGAGATATGCAAAATATAGAACTAATAGAGGCAAAAGGGCAGCAAAAACATCAAATAAAAATAGGCTTATTTCCAGAACTAAGCTTCTGTATGTTATTGGGAGGTGGGTAATTAGACAATCTGGCCAAAGATACTTACTCGGGAGTTTGCACGTCAATGTAAAAGGTGATATACCAGTGTTGTGAAAATGATGTTTGCAAAAGAACTTGCTGTTAACTTTTATATAATATACCATAATAATATGGTATTAAAAAGAAAAAAACTGCATTCAAACAATGTAGTCTTCAGCAAGTTTAAAGAGGCAAAGGTCATGTGGCTGCTACAGTATGGTGTCTTAATTAGCAGGGATAAAACTTAAGTGCCAAACTCATCTCCCAATAGATCAGTGTTTGACTAAATGTTGGGTATAGTGGCATCATCAGACACAAAGTCAGGTCTCGTGAGATTTCATTAGTCTCTCTATGAACAATGTTTTGCAGCCCATTAGTGGCTCCTAAAGGCGGTGTGCTGAACCCCTCTGGACAGGAAGTTTGTTCACACCTGCATGGGTTAGTCAGATAATGACATCTCGACCAATGAGGTGTCACTGCAATCAGAGGTGTGAAGAAAACAAGCATCAGCATGAACAATTAACATATGACGTAATCTTTACTAAACAGTGATGTTTTTCAGTTAATATTTTGTCTAACAATGCAATAATTTAATCAAGTGGAATTTTTTAGATTTTTTTAAAATAAAAAGGGATTCAATTAGCATGTGTAATGTTAGAGGGGTTGCTGCCAGTCACAAATCCACAGAGAATTATCTTCCAAATCTGCAGCTCCTCTCAGTTTTACAACGGGTTTTTAACTCACTGTTTTTTGGGGGTTTTAAGGCCCAAACCTTTATTGTTTTGTTCACTCTCACAGTTTTCATGAGCGTCCTTTTTTAGAACTCTCTAAAAACCCACTGTACCAAAGTGTGGTGCTGCTCAGCAGGAAAAAGACACAGTTAGAGACTAGCTGGTGAATATTGTGGATGATTTCTCAGGTAAAGAGGGTTAGTGTTGGGGTTAGGGTTGTAGTGCTGCCGGAGTGTACCAGAATGTACGGAATAGTGGCCAAAGCAATTTTGATGGGAGAAAAGCAGGAACTATAAGGTCAGGAAGTATAATGGCACCAAATGCTGCATAAGATTGCAGGCTTGGCTGGTGAATGGATCAAACAAACACAGGACTTTCCCCTAGAAGACAGGGGATCGAGTCCTGTTTGAAATTAAAGTAGTGGGTCGTAACGTTAATTTATAATGATATAAAATATGGGTCGTATTAGAGGGTAAGAATTAGAGTTTAGATTCTCGGCCCAAGCCCGACCCGCCACTATCCTCGGGCCGGGCCGGGCCGGGCCTGGGCCGGACCCTTGATCAGGCTTTTTTTTTTTTTTTTTATCCATTACCTATTTAGCCTAATTGGGTGGGGAGAAAGCTATGCCATAATCAGAAATATTATAAATATGTATATATAAGCTATATAAAAGTAACAAATGTGTACAAAATTTAGGCTGCAGTTACAAAATGCAGCACTTCATGCGTGGAGTCTCCTCCTCTCGCACGCATCACACCGGGCCTGCTGGGCCGTATTGTGTATCTTAAGTGCAACATGGAGCTTGAAGATGTAAAGAAAAAAAGAAAAACAGGAGAATTACCTTTGAGCAAGTGTGGAGGAAAGTCGGAGGTATGGAAGCAGTTTAAACAAGTTGTGGGCAGTGACAACAATATGTTGTTCATCATTGTTTCTTTTTTTTACGTTTCTTCATTCAGATCCATTTGCGATCCGTTCCATTCTGAATAAACAAACAGCGCAGTTTACAGCCTTCGTCCTTGTTGTATTATTCTAAACAGATTTCTGCAGTTCAAACAACTCTGAATTGTAGTTGAGAACGTCAGTTAAAACGGCCCACGTATTAAAAAAGTGTCGGATATAAATCGGGCTCGGGCTCATAATTACAGTTAATGTGTCGGGCCGGAACCCATGGGCCCACCACCTGTGGGAGGAACCGCTGGGGTCGGGTGCGCTGCCACATGGGTGGCAGTGAAGGTCAGGGGCCTCGACGGACCAGACCCGGGCAGCAGACGCTGGCTCTGGGGACGTGGAACGTCACCTCTCTGTGGGGGAAGGAACCGGAACTTGTGCGGGAGGTGGAGCGCTACCAGTTGGATCTGGTGGGGCTCACCTCTACGCACAGTCTCGGTTCTGGAACCATACTCCTGGATAGGGGTTGGACTCTTTTCTTCTCCGGAGTTGCCCAGGGTGTGAGGCGCCGGGCGGGTGTGGGGATACTCACAAGTCCCCGGCTGAGCGCCGCTACGTTTGAGTTTACCCCGGTGGACGAGAGGGTCGCCTCCCTACGCCTGCGGGTTGTGGGGGGGAAAACTCTGACTGTTGTTTGTGCGTATGCACCAAACAAGAGCTCGGAGTATTCGGCCTTCTTGGAGACCCTGAATGGAGTCCTGTATGGGGCTCCAGTAGGGGACTCCATAGTTCTGCTGGGGGACTTCAACGCGCACGTGGGCAATGATGGAGACACATGGAGAGGCGTGATTGGGAGGAACGGCCTCCCTGATCTAAACCAGAGTGGTTGTTTGTTGTTGGACTTCTGTGCACCATGTTCGAACATAGGGATGCTCATAAGTGTACTTGGTACCAGAGCACCCTAGGCCAAAGGTCAATGATCGATTTTATAATCGTTTCATCTGATCTGAGGCCGTATGTTTTGGACACTCGGGTGAAGAGAGGGGCAGAGCTGTCAACTGATCACCATCTGGTGGTGAGTTGGGTCAGAGGGTGGGGGAAGACTCTGGACAGACCTGGTAAACCCAAACGGGTAGTGCGGGTGAACTGGGAACGTCTGGAGGAGGCCCCTGTCCGACAGACTTTCAACTCACACCTCCGGCAGAGCTTTTCGTGCATCCCTGTGGAGGCTGGGGGCATTGAACCCGAGTGGACAATGTTCAAAGTTTCCATTGCTGAAGCTGCGGCGGGGAGCTGTGGTCTTAGGGTCTTAGGTGCCTCAAGGGGCGGCAACCCACGAACACCGTGGTGGACACCGGTGGTCAGGGAAGCCATCCGACTGAAGAAGGAGTCTTTCTGGGATATGTTATCCCAGGGGACTCCGGAGGCAGTTGCAAGGTACCGAAGGGCCCGAAGGGCTGCAGCCTCTGCCGTGAAAGAGGCAAAGCAGCGGGTGTGGGAGAGGTTCGGAGAAGACATGGAGAAGGACTTTCGGTCGGCACCAAGGTGCTTCTGGAAAACCGTTCGCCACCTCAGGAGGGGGAAGCGGGGAACCATCCAAGCTGTGTACAGTAAGGATGGGACGCTGCTGACCTCAACTGAGGAGGTAATAGGGCGGTGGAAGGAGCACTTTGAGGAACTCCTAAATCCGACTAATACGCCCTCTATGGTAGAGGCAGAGCTGGAGGATGATGGGGGATTGTCGTCAATTTCCCTGGTGGAAGTTGCTGAGGTAGTTAAACAACTCCACAGTGGCAAAGCCCCAGGGATTGATGAGATCCGTCCAGAAATGCTTAAAGCTCTGGGTGTGGAGGGGTTGTCTTGGTTGACACGCCTCTTCAACATTGCGTGGAAGTCGGGGACGGTGCCTAAGGAGTGGCAGACCGGGGTGGTGGTTCCCCTTTTCAAAAAGGGGGACCAGAGGGTGTGTGCCAATTACAGGGGTATCACACTTCTCAGCCTCCCCGGTAAAGTCTACTCCAAGGTGCTGGAAAGGAGGGTTCGGTCGATAGTCGAACCTCAGGTTGAAGAGGAACAATGCGGATTCCGTCCTGGTCGTGGAACAATGGACCGGATCTTTACTCTCGCAAGGATCCTGGAGGGAGCCTGGGAGTATGCCCAACCGGTCTACATGTGCTTTGTGGATCTGGAGAAGGCGTATGACCGGGTCCCCCGGGAGACACTGTGGGAGGTGCTGCGGGAGTACGGGGTGAGGGGGTCCCTTCTCAGGGCCATCCAATCTTTTTCCCCATTCTTGATTGATCTACAACTTCAGTTGCTCAACAGTCCAGGGTCTATGTTGTCGTATTTTGCCCTTCATAATGCACCACAAAATTGGTCTGGACTGCAGGCAGGCCAGTCTAGTACCTGCTCTCTTTTACTACGAAGCCACACTGTTGTAACACGTGCAGAATGTGGCTTGGCATTGTTTTGCTGAAATAAGCAGGGACGTCCCTGAGATGAAAGACGTTGCTTGGATGACAGCATATGTTCCATGCTCCAAAACCTGTATGTACCGTTCAGCATTAATGGTGCCTTCACAGATGTGCAAGTTACCCTTGCCATGGGCACTAACAGACCCCCATACAATCACAGATGCTGGCTTTCAAACTTCGCGCTGATAACAATCTGGATTGTCCTTTTCCACTCTGACCCAGAGGACATAACGTCCATGATTTCCAAATACAATTTGAAATGTGGACTCGTCAGACCACAGCACACTTTTCCACTTTGCGTCAGTCCATCGCAGATGAGCTTGAGAAGGCGGCAACGTTTCTGGGTGTTGTTGACATATGGATTTCGCTTTGTAAGGTAGAGATTTACGTTGCACTTGTAGATGTAGTGACAAACTGTGTTAACTGACAATGGTGCAAGACGTGCAGCTCTCCTGACCCTGGGCTGACGTGCAGCTTTCCTGACCCTGGGCTGACGTGCAGCTCTCCTGACCCTGGGCTGATGTGCAGCTCTCCTGACCCTGGGCTGACGTGCAGCTCTTCTGACCCGGGGCTGATGTGCAGCTCTCCTGACCCTGGGCTGACGTGCAGCTCACCTGACCCTGGGCCGCCGTTCAGCTCCCCTGAATCCAGGCTGGCTAGCAGCCTCTCTGAGCTCTGGCTAGCTAGCAACCCCCCTGAGTCCCTGCTAGCTAGCAGCCCCCCTGAGTCCCTGCTAGCTAGCAGCCCCCCTGAATCCAGGCTAGCTAGCAGCCTTCCTGAGCCCCGGCTAGCTAGCAACCTCCCTGAGTCCCAGCTAGCAAGCCGCCCCAGAGTACACAGTGGCATGTTAACCTAGGACACAAACTAATGAGCTGATCATTTCAGACAGGTGTGTTGATGCTCTGAAATATCTCAAACATGCACAGATGGCTTCCAAAGAACAATGGCTGATTATGTATCAGATGTGACATTGTGACCATTTGAAATCACAATCTTCAGGTCCAAAGACCAACGCTGATCTCAGTGAGCTATTGTCCAGGTGACGACTCCTCTAGCTATTTGGCTATATTTTATTGAGTCAGCCTGGGTTGACTCAATAACATGACTTTCCTTAACTGGAACTGGACTGATTGTTAATCAGAATCAGGTGTGTTAATGCAGACACACATTTAACCCTTGTGTTGACTTTAGGTCACATTGGCCCGTTTTAAATTTTTGTTTTATATCAGAAAATATGGGATGTAGAAATAAGCGCTGAAAATGTGTAGAAGAAAAATTTTAAAATTTAAAACGTTGGAAAAAGCAAAAACGAACTGTGAAAAAAGGCATCAAAAACGTAAAAAAAAAAAAGAGAGTTTTTTTCAAGGTTGAAGACAAAACAAGGGTTAAAATATGCAGGGCAGTTGACCACAGAACATTGCCCGATTAGATACATGTATGATCATCTTGCAACACCATGGACTTGAACTCAGAACCATTGAGGACGTAGACAGGTTCGGGTCTCAGGGAGCCATTATCTGGGTGATGTCACAAGTGGCATCTCAACACCTATGGCGCTTTTCCATTACATGGTACCAGCTCGACTCGCCTCGACTCTACTCACCTTTTTTGGTTTTCCATTACGAAAAAAAGTACCTGGTACCTGCTAACAGGTACTTTTTTTAGTACCTCCTCAGTCGAGGTTCCAAGCGAGCTGAGGCGAGCCGAAAAGGTGACGTGAACGTGACAGAGGGGGGTGTCCTGAACAAACGCGCTATTTTTAAACATTTAGCTGTTTTTTTTTATGCCTCCAGCTTAATTTGAAACTAAATGTGTCTTCTGGCAACACACACCTTCGACGTTCTGTGTGTATGTTAGGTCACAGTAGTTTACTGCGGCGCCGCTTGTTTACAGTTCTGCGGAGGCTCCAGGCAGAGCTTACTACACACACACAGTCGGCTCCACGCACACACCAGCGCACAAGTATAAACATCAGGCCACTTTTACACAGGCTACAGAGGCTACGGAGAAAGCTCTGTGTGGAGCCTCCACAGAACTGTAAAACAAACTCAAGTGGCCTGATGTTTATACTTGTGCGCTGGTGTGTGCATCGATACGGCATAACGACCAGCCACGCTGAGGCGGTACTAAAATCTGCAATAGAAAACGGACGCACAGTGTGTCGAGGCGAGTCGAGCAGGTACCATGTAATGGAAAAACGCCACTAGTAGACAAGGAGCAGGCTTGCATGAAAATGCAGAATTTAAAGTTGCTGTAAAAAAAATTATTTCATATTAGAAATTTCTGAGAAATTGTGTACATGTTTAAGACAACATAGAGATGCCTGTAATTTATTTTCACAAAGATCAATAAATGCCAATCTGATGTTTAAACATGTTCTATTTTTCATTGACTGCAACGCATAGATGAGGACTAGAGTGTGAATCGGGCCGCATTTTTCTGTCCTAGCCCAGCCCGTGTCCGACAGAGCAGTAACCGAGCCCGGCCCGAGCCCGACAGGCATTAAGATATTTATGTCCGAGCCTGACCCGAGCCTGAGACAGTTAAAATCAATTTTTTTTCTCATACTAATGACACATTTACGTTTGTAGGAAGGCATTCGTAAATGTCAACAGATGAGCGCATCAGCGGGAGCAACAAGCGCACATTAACACAGGTGCGCACCTACATAATAAGCTTTTTTAAATTAAAAATGTTCAATACCTGATGTAACCGAGCCCGACCCGAACCCGAACATCATTTCTAAATATCTGTCCGAACCTGGCCCGGCCTCGGTTCGGGTATCCATCCTTTAATGAGGACACACTTCAAAAAAAAAAATTTAATTCACTTTTTTAGATGAATTCTGAAATTTTGCCGACCAAATCTACAATGATCTTCGAATATCGTGATTTTTTCCATGAACATCAAAGATTTAGTTGGGAAGAAATTGCAGGATTTGTTTATACTACTGTATGCAGTAAAACGTTTTAATGCACTATGGGCTAAATTTTTGATGAATCAGAAATCTGAAAGGTAAATTTGTGGAGGACAGTCTGGAGATGGAGTTGCCCAAATTTGGTGTCAATTGAAACAAACATGTGGGAGGAGATAGGTTTAAGAAGAGAGTGATGGACTTCAAAATTGCTACAAGGTAACAGCAGAGCATAGTTTCTGTTCTATTGGGGCTACTGGCATAAGTTGCTACGTTGTAGCATGTACAGCTGATTTGTTATGCATTTTTAAAGTTTAGAATTTTAGATGGCTGTTGTAGCGCCACCATCAAGACAATTAGTTTTGCATAGGCCTAGACTTATGTGCAAAGTTTGGTGAGTTTGCATGGGAGCATGGATTTCTTAGAAAGAAAAAGAAGAAATAATACAAGAAAATACAATAGGGTCCACGCAGCTTCGCTGCTCGGCCCCTAATAATAATAATAATAATAATAATAATACAGGCTCATATGATGCAGACAGGAGTATGGGTGACCAATGTCAGTGTCCGTTCAAGATGGATTTTGAATTAAACTAATATCTGTTTTCTGGACAAACACGCTTCAATGGTTTTGTTTTGAAGGAGAAAGTTACTTCAGAAAAAAAATGTGAAGTGCTGGTCTCGTTCAAGACCAACTAGAAAATTTGGCGAGACCAATGGTGAAGTTCGAGACAAGTCCGAGTGCAATTACCAACGAGTCGAAGTCAAGTCTGAGACAATAGAAAAAAATGACTTGAGTCCAGACTCAAACATACGTCATAGCAGTTTAAAGATTCCTCCCTCCTCTTGTCAGAGTCCACACACTCACTGCTGAAAGTGCTAATGATGCACACCTGTTTTCACTAATGAACATACTATGGGTACATCTCAGGTCGTTAAATTGCGTCCACGTTTCCTTCACTGGGCCCTTCACTGGGCCCCACCCCAAACATTTCTATTAAACTAAGGCCTTCTCTGGTGGCAGTTGTTCTCTCCTGAAGAAGCCATTACAAGGGGAAACGTAGCGAGCTCTACTTTAAAGTTCTTTTACAACCTTTTTATGGCATCTTTATAATGTGGATTTTAACCTTTTTTTTAAGCAGTGATTGCTTTTAATCTCACAGGAGGATTTTAACCTGCAACAGCTCATTTTAATGGAGGATTGTTTTAACAAGCCAGCCAGCCAGGAAACCTAAGGGGTGAGTCAGCTGATCTTATTGTGTGTGCACACTGAAGACTACTAAACTCCCCACCTATCCAGGATGGCCTTTTATCAACTTTTAGAGTGGATTTTTATCCTCTTTTAATAACCTGGAGACTGTGTGGACCCAGGAGGTACCCAAAGAGGGCCCCTTTCTTTCGGGCAATGGCCTAAGCACCCACAAGGCCTCCGAACCTGTGCGTATTAAGTTCTTTTAACCTCACTGTAACCTTTTACTCCACAGCTTTAAGGAGCCTACCTTCCTTTTACTTCTCTCTTTACTTTCTTAATCCCCCTCTCTCTCTCTCTTTTTATTCCTCTGTATTTTCCTTTACTGAAGGTTTATTGGGCCTATATGATCAGGTTTTTTTAGGGCCCGAGCGCCGACAGCGGCGAAGGCCCTATTGAAACTGAAGGAATTATTATTCCTTCTTTCTTTTCTGCAAATTAATCGCCTTTTTGAGGGGCTTAACATCCGCAAAAACTCATCAAAATTGGCGGTCGAATCAATTCTGGTGAAACTTACGTATTTTAAGGGTTTCGGGAATAGGTGCACAAAAATGGCTCGCTAGCGCCCCCTACAAAATCAAAACAATTTAACACCTGCAGTCCGTTTAACGTAGACTCACGAAACTTGGTACACATATGTAACGTGTCAAGATGTACAAAAAAGCACGTTGGAGCCTTACCCTAAACCCAACAGGAAGTCCACCATTTTCAATTGAATGTTCGAATTTAGTGTGTTTTTGGCCATTTCCACGTCGTACTTTAACAAACTCCTCCTAGAGATTTCATCCGATCAACTTCAAATTTGGTCTGTGCCATCTTAAGACGTTAAAGATGAAAAGTTATTAAAAGAAACTTTTCGTCATAGGGCCTGGCCTTGGCGGGGCGGCCATTTTGTGCGTTTCGCCATCGAAACAGGAAGTGGATGTAACTTGAGTGTACATTGTCCAATTGGCTCGAAACTTTTCAGGATTCATAAGAGTCCAACCCTGACAACATCTACATGCAGATATTGGCTCAAAGTCATAGCGCCCTCTACTGGCAACAGGAAGTAGTCCGCCAGTCACCCCGACGTGCACAGAGGCGCGACGGCCCGTCCAACGCTGCTTGCAGCTTTAATTTTTAATTTTGCTTTTTCTTTATGTACAGTTGGTCTCTTTTATCTTATTATCTGAGGGCCTGGTCGGCCATCTTACATGTTCTGTGGATGTGTTTTTGTCAGCTGGGACTGTCCTGCAGTTTTGTGGCAACTATTCCAATAACATTACAAAACAGGTTCACACTGCTGGCGTTGGCCCCAGGGTGTAGGGCTGAGAGGGTGGCAAACCATTGCTCCTCTTCTGCCCTTACCCCATGGGGTCAACAGCCAGCCTCCAAACATTACAGTGCACCATAATTACCTCCACACCAAAACATATTTCAAACTTCTACAGGCCATCCACCACTCAGAAATAATAAATAAAACACTACACATGGGCACCTTCCCACAGGGAATGATGTGAGAAATTAATAGGCTGACATCTTTCATCAAACCCTCTTCCCCTAACAATAATACATTAGAACAGGTTAAACCAATTAAAGCTATTGGGCGAGGATACACAAGAGCAGCCTTCCTGGAAGCCTTGCAGCTGAAGGAGTTGCTAACTCCTCCCAAACAGCCAACGTATTTACGTAACGCTTCAGAAAGGACAGCTCATCACTCTAAAAACACATTTCCTCGGTTCCTCTCTCCTCCCATGATTTCCTCGCGTCTCTCCCGTGCATCCTCGGTGGGAGGTAGCCTACTAAGACACGAGGAAGGGAGGCAAGTGGAGGAGTCGAGGAGGAAATGTAAGTGACATGAGATGCAGCCCAGACATATAGGGCCCTATTTCAATAATCTAAGCGCACAGCATGAAGCGCCAGGCGCAGGTGCATTAAGGGCATGTCACCAGCAGTGTATTTTCATGTGTTATGGTGCTAGGTCACCAGCAGTGTTTTTTTGTTGTTGTGGTGCGTGTAGTCTACTCCTGATTTTGTCAGTCATCTCATCTCTTATATTCTGTGTCTCTATGATCCTATCCTGTCCTATTCATAGTAGCTTACTCGTGGACATTGCGTCATCACATGTTGTAACAGGGGGGCCCACCTTGATAATCCTACATAAGGGCCCGGTGTTGGCTCGTTACGCCACTGAACTTATTACTTGTCCTGAAGGATACATACTACAAAGTGCTCGACAACATGTGTATTTAGTATGTTATGTTAGAAGCAAAATATACTCAAGTATCAAAAATAAAAGTACTGATGGTGCAGAAGCATGCCATTTCTCAGTAATTTCAATTACTATTCATTTTGTTTACATACTGTAGTATACAAAAAAAAAGTACCATGTAGTCCTGCCACATTTTGATTCCACTTGTGCACTTAAACAGGTGATATCATTAATTAGCTAGTCGACCTGTGGCAAAACATCATGGTGTGTTGCATCGTGTTGGTAGCTTGGCTAGCTCACATATCACGTTTGTGATGTTTTCAACTTTGTGACGATGCCCAGCTAATGCAAGGAGAGTTTACAAAAATGTTCTATAACGATACATACAAACAAATGCAAATAGTTACTTTACTAAAAAGTGAATAATCACTGAGAACTTAAGGTGTTCATGCTCACCGCCATTGGTGAAAGTTAACTTTGACATTATCTAACTTAGCTTCAAAACGACAACCCAAACCGACATGTAACATTCTGTAATTTGCATCAATAATGACTTCTATAACATTACTATTTTACGGCACCTATATTGACGAAGAACACAAGAAACCATGCATTTACTTTTTTACAAGCAAAATCAGCTACTCACCGCTACTCGGGACATATGCTGACTCGCTGGTCTCCCTAGAATTACAAGGCAGGTGAAATTGACATTTAAATGAGTTGTGATATTTTGTGAAAAATAAAGTTATAATAGGCTATTACAAGAATAAAGTCACTATATTTCAGAAAATAATCTACCTGCACCATAGCCTGTTGTGTAATACGTGATTGCTCTGCTGATACGGTAGATCTCGGACCTTCTGACAGACACAGAGCCCCGTTTGGGTCTCTGGTCTCTGAATGACACAAAGTTTAGGGAAGTGGCTGTACGCTGCTCTACATCAGAGATAGAAAACCAAAACTACTGCAGAAATACACGCAAACACATCTGCTGCAGCATGTCAACAGCAGAGCAGCATCCATAAACCTGAAGCTGCACAGGTTTTTACAGCGAGAGTGGACACTAAGCGATGTCCGGTTTCATATTTGTCAGTCAACTTTTCAAAATACATTCAGGACTACACTTAAAACATTCGGGGCTGAAGCCCTGGCAAAATCAGCTGACGCTGCGTCTGTGTCAGTAGTGAGGCCGCGCTTTTGATGCGCAGAGGTGTTCGATATGGGGCTGCACTGCAGAGAAAAATAAACGCAAGTCCTCCACCTGCAGCCTTGATCTGTATTTGTTTTTAATCAGGGTCAGTGCGGAAAACTCACACAAATAGGTGGAGGTGAAGGGGTTTAGGACTTGTATAGCCTTAGTGGAGATCTGGGGGAACTCGCTCTCCACAGAGAACCAGAAACACGTGATCGGCATTTCTCCGGGTCTCTGTCACACTGCAGCAGAGGTGCAGCCTCGGACCCCGACCAGGTGAAACCTAACTTTAACTCAGGATCATATTTCCTACGTTTGTTGCTGGGTCCTGTCTCCTCCCTTAATGCTGACTTCTGTTGACTTGGGACAAGGAAACGATGCATTTTAAAGCTAATACACGCACCGATATCAATATAGCTGCATACAGTTATTTTTTCTTCACGTGTCGTGCCTCCCCTGTGGCTCTTTGGCGCCCCCCAGGGGAGACGTGCCTCACCTATTGAAAACTCCTGGTTTAGGTGAAGGCCTGTTTATTCTGTCAGTTCCCTATCAACACACGTGGGGCCCATATTTAAGGGTTAATGCCCGACGAGGTGTCCATTGTCAGATATTAATGGACGACGGTGAGGCGTGAACCGTCCAAAGTCCATTAATATCTGACAATGGACACCTCGAAGGGCATTAACCCGCTTATACCATGGTCACTTGCCAAATAGCATATTTTTAAACCATTAGTTTATATTTTAATTAGTTTTACAATCGAAATCTAAAGTTTATCCAATAACTCCGTTTCCCTGGTTACGCCTGATGGTTTTACTAATACCTGGAACAATCATTCCCATCCATCAGGTTCCTATGCAACGCAAACGATGTTCACTCCCACAGGAAATGGGAAGGACCTTAGATACAACTTGCCTCCCTTAGCAACCGGAGCTATTTATATGGTCCGCTCAGCTGATAGAACCCTTCAGCTCAGCTACGAGCCAGAAAGCTAACGTTATGCTAGCAAGATCCAAAGTCAATAACATTGGGTACAGTTGGCAATCAGTAAAAATAATCTGACAGTATGTTGAACATGAAGACAAGCTAGCTATCAGCCATGTCATTGTCCCCAAAACAATATAACGACTTTTATGAAGAATTTGATCCGCGATGTGTAACGTTACTGTCGGCTGCAGCGGCGCAGCCTGAAGCAGCGACCTGAACAGTGAACGGGATGTGAGATAACGTTATTCTCTGTGAAACAAAGTCAGTCCAGAGGGGCAGTAGAACTTACTTCTTACAGCGTGTGTCTTAACGGCATCCTGTGGTGTTCACAGGACGAGTTGGAAATAACAGATCCACATTTCCTTTTTGATTTAATGTAGCGCATTCATTTAGAACAGTAAACAGTCAGTTTCACCAGAACTCCTTTAGTAGGTGTCCTACATCAATTTTATGGACACCCTGCAGCCAATCAGAGAATTCACCCAGACCATGGTTTAACCCCTGTGTTGTCCTTCGGGTCCCAGAGACCCGTGCTGCAGTCAAACGCATTTCCCACTACCCTTGCCTTCGGGGTCCCCGAGACCCTTTGCTGTGTATTCGATGGCATTTCCCACCACCGTGGCCTAGGCCTCTCTGTCCCCGGGGACCCTGGCCAGTGGCTTGTAGTAGTGACAAAAGGGGGAGAGGGCAAAGGCAAAGAGAAAGGGAAAGGCATCGACCTACTTATTATACGCACACATACTGTACACGTGTCTTCATGTCTTGATTTGTTTTTGACAATCTCCCTGTTCTACTTTGTCTTCATTTGGACATTTGGGCCTCGGTTCAGCAGCCAGGTGCGAAGTCAGCATGGCCCGTTGGTCGACTCTAAAGTTGGACTTGCATCGGATTATCTTTTGCTCCGCACGCAATGTCTCAGACGAAGAAGACAAGGGTGGAAATAAGGAAGAAGAAAAAGAAGACGACCACGACGACCACCGTGACTCCCACAAGGACCACGAAGGTGAATCTGGCGAGTGTGCGTCACAAGAGGATGAAGACAAACACGACGACAGAGAAGACGACGAGAAAGTCGAACAAGAAGAAGAGGGTGGAGAAGAAGAGCACGAGGAGGACGAGGAGAAGCAAACATTTCGTCAAAAAACAGCACAATCGAATGCTCGTGTCTCCCTCGCACGCAAGCGTCCGCCGCGCTCGTCAAAGCCGTGGCGGGTGCTGGCTTTAGGCGAGCCCGAGAGGCCCGAGAAGACGACGATGACAAGGATGCGGAACCGAGCGCGCCGAGAGTGCCCAGCAAGCGAAAAAGGTGTCAGCTCTGTCCACAGAAAAGGGACCGCAAGACACACCGTGTGCGGAGGCTGCGAGAGATACATCTGTGGGAGCTGCATGCTTCTACTGCGTAGACAGTAGCCTCTTGGCTTGCGCGGTCCGCAGACGTTCTGCATCCAGTGGAAATTTCCGGTAAGGGCGCCTCAGTCCACTGGGCTCTCTTCATGTTTTAGCTCGTTAGCTAGCTGCGCAGCACTGATCCGGAACCGCGACAAGTCCTCAAAACCATACGGCGACATTGCCCATTTGTTCCCCCCCCTCTAATACGACCCACAGGAGTGTATCAAAAATTAGCGCCCTTAGCGGTGGCAGGAAAGACGTCCATATATCTCAGTGATTTTCTCAGAGATTGTCCTGTGTCCGTGGGAAATTATCCAATTTTACGTAGGCCTAATTTATCCAACAAATTCTTTTATCGAGTTACTGCAAATAATTTGCCATTGTTGCGTTATCTGTGCCTGCAATGTGATGACTGGCAGAGAAATTAAATACTATTCTGTGTCAGTAGGTGGCAGTATAGCACAATAATGACCACGTTGATTGAGGGATCAGTCCTGGGTCCCCTCCTCTTTTCTCTGTACACCAACTCTCTCGGGTCTGTCATTCAGCCGCACGGCTTTTCTTATCACAGCTACGCAGATGACACCCAACTAATTCTCTCCTTTCCTGAGTCTGAAACTCAAGTAGCAGCACGTATCTCGGCCTGTCTGACTGACATCTCTTCTTGGATGTCTACACACCATCTGAAACTCAACCTCGACAAGACTGAGCTCCTTTTCCTTCCAGGGAAGGGCTCTCCTACCCAAGACCTGACTATAACAATTGACAACTCTATAGTAGTCCCCACCAAGACTGCTAGAAACCTGGGTGTAACACTTGACGACCAACTCTCCTTCACTGCTAACATTGCTGCAACTACCCGATCGTGTAGATACATGCTGCATAACATCAGAAGGATACGTCCCCTTCTAACTCAGAAGGCGGCTCAGGTTCTGGTTCAGGCTCTAGTCATCTCATGTCTAGACTACTGCAACTCCCTCCTGATTGGCCTGCCTGCATGTGCCATCCAACCCCTGCAGCTCATTCAGAATGCAGCGGCTCGACTTGTCTTCAACCTCCCCAAGTTCTCTCACACTACACCGCTCCTCCGCTCTCTTCACTGGTTACCAATTGCGGCCCGCATCCGCTTCAAGACACTAGTACTTACGTACAGGGCCACGAACGGATCAGCACCTGCTTACATCCAGAACATGGTCAAACCATATACCCCAACCCGCCCACTTCGTTCTGCATCAGCCAAACTGCTTGGTGCCCCCTCAAAGCGAGGGAGAACTAATCACTCAACGAAATCCAGACTGTTCACTGTCCTGGCTCCCAAATGGTGGAACGAGCTCCCCATCGATATCAGGATGGCCAAAAGCCACACATCTCTTCCTACTACACCTCGGATAAAAAATAAATAAATAAATAAATAAAAAATAAACATTTCTTGAACCTGCACTTTCATATGTCTCTTTGTAGCTTTGCTTATTTAAAGCTAATGTATTTGCACTTACTACTTGTTGTCTGGAGTTTGAACCTTCACAGTTGAAAGCACTTAATTGTAAGTCGCTTTGGATAAAAGCGTCAGCTAAATGACATGTAATGTAATGTAATGTAATTGTTGATTTAAGACAATAGAATTACTGGCAGTTATTCTATTGCTACCACACGACACAACGCCATCTTTACAGCTTTTTGAACGTAAAATAAAGCCACACTAGAGTGCCGCTTACTGTGCTCCAAGGCTGCAACACAACGTGCGCATATTATATTAAACTGGGAAGCCATGATCAGATTTGAAACCAAATCCTCCAAACGATTCCAATAAAGAAACGATTCTACTAGAATCGTAATTTTTGAAGCGATTCCCAGTAGGAATCTGTTCTCTATGCCCGATCCTACTTATGTCCCGACCCAAAGTGACGCCAAGAGTCCCGACCAAGCGCGTTAAGATAGGACGTTGGCGTCAATAACAAACGCCAAAGGCACCTCCCCAAGCGTCCGAATTATACAAGGGGGTTAGCTTCTCCTCGGACCGCGAACCTCCTATGGCGCCATTTTGATGCTACCAAGCCATCACCTCCCGTTAGCATCCCATTGACTGCCATTCATTTTGACGTCACTTTGAAAGAGAATAACTTTACATCTGAAGAGTTTAAAGACTCTATTTGTCCATTGTTTATTTCTAAAGAAACACGACAATGTATAAAAGGCTCCATTACCTTGTACCTCACGTTATGGCTCCGTAGCAGACATTTTTATAAAAATAGGCTAACGATTGGGTCATAACCACGAGACTTACTGTCTCATAGTAGAGGAATTACCGTATAGTACAGGAGAAGCTCTCAGGCAGTTTGGACTTCCATTAGCTGTTTAAGTTTAATTACTAATGTTAACTATCATTTTAGTGAGCAATAATTAGCCTGTGTCTATGTTATCTCCTTACATATACCTACGCTCTCCGTCTCTGCTAGATTGGGAATGATTGAGATTTCAATTATCAGTCAGGATTATTATTAGTTTATTTCTTCTTATTTCCCACGGACATTAACAGACTCAATGAACAGCAGTAGTTTTATGTTTTGTGTACTTTGAGATAATTAGTTTGAGATCAGTTTGGTGTCAAAGATTTGAGAAACGGGACAGTGCAATTGTCAGGAATTCTTGACAATCAGAACTGCAAAGAAAACTTTCCTTTATTTGTGACTGATCATGTACTTTACCTGTTACTCCACCAGTTCCTGGTTCCATCCATGATGATGCGGATTAGTAAGTACCTGAACCTATTTATCTGTTACATAGAAACTACTGTTCGCATAGACCAGCAGGAGAGGGTATCAGTGTTGTAATGTAATAAAGTACAAATACTTCACTACTGTACTTAAGTAGAATTTTCACGTATCTGTACTTTACTTCGTTATTTATATTTCCAGAAACTTTTACTTTTACTCCATTACATTTCCTAAATAAAATGTGTACTTTTACTCCACTACATTTCCCCTAAGCATCTTAGTTACTCGTTACTACAAAATAAAATCAGAAGAAATTTCTTACACTGGAAAAAAGCAGGTTTGGCGAATCATTGCTCCTAAGTTGCCAAGATAATGCACGCTCCAGTCCAGTTGGTGACCTAATGCCTGTTTGTTGCCAAGCGGTAAAAAAAAACAACCATAGGCCAAAACTAAAGAAGAAGCGGAGGAAGCATAATGACTGATAGTGTCATGGAAGCACCTGGTGCAGGCTCTGCCGCCATGGTAACAGATGATGATCACCCCGACGACAGTGGTGATGAAGATAACATTTACACCTTTGGCCATAAAGTTCATAATCAAAGGTTTTTTTTTTACTTTTACTTCTAATACTTAAGTACATTTAATGTAATGTACATTTAATATCAGAAAATTACTTTTGATACTTAAGTACAGTAAATATCAGATACTTTAAGACTTTTACTCAAGTAATATTCTAAAAGGAGACTTTAACTTCTACCAAAGTCATTTTCTGGTAAGATACTTGTATTTTACTCAAGTATTGCTTTCAAGTACTTTATACAAGACTGGAGGGTATATATCTCAAGACATGGCACCCCTTCTCTTCTATGCTCCTCTTCATAGTCGTCAGATTCATCTCCCAACCCTTACAGAACTGGCTCAGGTTTGCCTCGCATCAGCTGTTACAGTTTTAGACCGCCGGGGGACTTCCTTCCTCTGACACACTGAGCTCCTCTCTCCTCTCTCTTTCCATCTGTGTGCATTCATGTCCCAGAAATGCTCGTCACCAACTTAGCTCCGTAGAGCTTATTCCCCGTAGTCCTTATGTTTTCTCACCTCACATTCTTCCTTGGATTGGGGTGGCACCTAAATCATGGTTGCAGCTGCTACTGTGGTCCTGCTCGGCGCCCTGCTACACCCCACTACACCCTACTACTGCTAAAACTGTTTTTATTTCTAGTCATATTTCCATTATCTTTATTGTTACTATAATTGCCACTGTTCATCTTACCAACTTCTATAATTATTATGAATCATATTCTCTATCTGTATATCTGTATCAGTGTCTCAGTGTCCCAACCGGCTACGGCAGATTCCCGCCCACCAAGAGCCTGGGACTGTCTCAGGTTTCTGCCTAAAAGGAAGTTTTTTCTTGCCACTGTTGCACTAAATGCTTGGTCTTGAGGGAATTGTTGGCTCATTGTGAAAAGATTATGTTTTTGGGTTAAAACAGCAGTCCCCTTAAGTAGTGCTCCCAGGACATGAACTACAACTAACTCTGTCTAAAAACTTTAAACTAAACTAGCAAACAAAGACAGATTGTTTTCAGAAAAGTGAACCAACCATATTCTGAGAAACAGGAACTCAAGGAAGCAGTTCCTCAATATCAGACACTTCTATGAAAAATATTTTCAGACTTTCTACGTATTTGTTTTAACAGCTTCTTCTGAAATGTAACCTTGCTCTTCGTTCTTCAGTCAGAGGCGTTGTTTAGACTGACACAAAAGTGGAAGAAGCCGTTCATCTGCACAAACTGCCATGACACAAAGCTGGTCAAAAATCAGACATGTATTCCTCTAAGTGTACGCTACATTTAGAATATTTTCAGGGCTTTACCTTGCTGTCAGAATGCCCTTTACGACCGGGAACTGAAGACGTTATCTCTGCTCTCTTCACAGACACCAGACACCTTTGACAATAACAACAATAGACCTCTTTCACGGCAGACATGTTGACATGTCATAGTAGGAAAAGCACAGGCGTATTAATAACCATTAATGATGGCTGCATTCCACTTAGGAGAGGTCCTGGTGTTGTGCATGCTGACTCACTGAAATATCTCACTGGGACACTTGATGGAACTGAGCCATCGTTAAGGTTATCAATTTCAGCTGTGCTCTTCCTACTATGACAAGTCAACATGTCTGCTGTGAAAAAGGTCCATTGAACCACCGAGAACACGATGGGAGTTGCTGCCTCCATTGCTCAGTTAGTTAGTGTTAATGTGGGAATTTGGTGTTTTAAAGGTTTAGTTCAAATTCATTGGGCCATAATCTAAGGGGTTAGGAGAGAAAGTACAGAAGAGGAGTGTAACCCAGGTTTTGAGCTTCCAGATAAATTTTATCTGTAGATTTGAAAATATGCAGTTTGACTGACAAGAAGTGCAATAAAACCGAGAGCTCGATATCATCCAAAACTGGTTTTAAATAAACAACTTGTGAGTGTGTGTGTGTGTGTGTGTGTGTGAGAGAGAGAGTGTATGTGTGTGTGTGTGTGTGTGTGTGTGTGTGTGTGTGTGTGTGTGTGTGTGTGTGTGTGTGTGTGTGTGAGAGTGTATGTGTGTGTGTGTGTGTCTGTGTGTGTGTGTGTGTGTGTGTGAGAGTGTGTGTGTGTGTGTGTGTGTGTGTGTGTGTGTGAGAGAGTGTATGTCTGTGTGTGTCTGTGTGTGAGTACGGCTCGATGGTGTTTTTTGCCCCCCAACGGCGAGTGTTTGTGTGTGTATGAGTGTGTGTGTGTGTGTCTGTGTGTGAGTGTATGCGTGTGTGTCTGTGTGTGTGTGTTTGTGAATGTGATTTTGTCCTCTGAGTGTTTCTAGTGT